>NC_057810.1:624726365-624726969 GCF_018294505.1 Triticum aestivum | reverse complement strand
AAATAGCAACAATAAGTATTTTGTTGTAAGTACAAACAAAATAAAATATATAAAGCAACAAAGAAAACAAAAAAGGTGTTTTCAAATTTGAAAACTAATGGCACTAACAGAAAGTTTATAATTTTTCTAAAACTAAAAGCAAAAAGAATTAAAAAATAAAGCAAAAAAACAACAAAAAATAAATAATGCAGAAAGCAAAACCAAAAAACTAGAAAAAAATAAAAATAGCAACAATAAGTATTTTGTTGTAAGTAGAAACAAAATAAAGCAACAAAGAAAACAAAAAAAAGTGCCACCTACTGGGCCCCACGGCCTGAATACGACTAGAAACCCTACCATGGGCCAGGATTCAGGCCCGCGGGAGGCCCAGTAGGCCCACAGGCACAGATTGCACGGTTAGGCCCGAAAGCCTGCAGTTGAGAGGAGCTCGAGAGGGTGGGCGCAGCAGCGCTTATAAACCACTCTCGAGCTCTCTCAACTACCGAGGTGGGACTAAACTTTTCGGCGCGGGGCAGCACAAGGCCTTTGGTCCCGGTTGGTGGCACCAACCGGGACTAAAGGGGGCATTGGTCCCGGTTCGTGGAACCAACCGGGACTAATGCCC
>NC_057810.1:624720467-624725940 GCF_018294505.1 Triticum aestivum | reverse complement strand
GCCGCCACTCCCCGCGCCCCTGCTCGCCCCGACGCCGCCCGCCGCTCGCCCCTGCCTGCCCCGACGACGCCCTTGTGAGCACCGCGCGCCCCTGCTGGCCTCGCCGCCGCCGCCGTTTTTTAGATATATGTATTTTTTTAGATATATGTATTTCTTATGTATGTTCATATATGTATTTTTTTAGATATATGTATTTCTTATGTATGTTCATATATGTATTTATGTATTTTTTTACATGTTTTTTGTATGAATGTATGTATTTTAGGTTAGTTTCATTTTTAGAAAAGTTTTATATATTTAGGAAGAAGGAAGAGACGGAAGAAGGAAGAAGAAGAAAAAGTTTTATATATGCAAAAGTTACATTTTTAGAAAAGTTTTATATATCTAGCTAGAAAGAAGGAAGAAGAAGAAAAAGAAGGAGAGGAAAAAGGAAAATAAGAAGAGGAAGAAAGGAGTAGAAGAGGAGAGGAAGAAGAGGAGAAATAAATAAGAAGAGGAAAAAAGAAGAAAAAGAAGAGGAGAAGAAGAAAGAAATAGAGGAGGAGAAGAAAAAATAGCAAAAATAGAAAAAATAGAAAATATTCTATTTTTTCTTCTCCCCTATTCCTTTCTTCTTCTCCTCTTTTTGTCTTCTTTTTTTCTTCGATCTTCTCCTCTGTCATCGTCGATATACCCCTCCCGATAACTTCAACACGAGGGGGGGGGGGTCCATATACCCCCTCCCGATAACTTCAATACGTGGGGGGGGGGTCGTCGATATACCCCCTCCCCAATAACATTAATTTCCCGTGTATGTATCTTGTCGTTGTCGATATTACCCCCTTGAAGCATTGTCGAGGGATCGAGGGTTCTAGGGTCGAGGGATCGAGGGTTCCAGGGTCGTCTAGGGGTCGAGGGTTCCAGGGTAGTCGAGGGTTTATTCTGGAATGGAGTCCCGGATAGGATAATTTGCCTTTTTGTACGAATTTCAGCAAAGGCCTTTCAAATAACGATATTCGGAAGGTTCTTGCTGAACTTTTTACCAAAAAGTGAATTATCCTATCAACGCCGACCCCCTCCCGATAGCTTCAACACGTGGGGGGGTCGATATTACCCCCTCCTTGAAGAGTTCTTGAGGCCACCCCCTAACCCTTGAAGCGTTGTCGAGGCCACCCCAAACCCTAGAGAAGCAGCGTCGAGGCCACTAATATGATTCCTTATTGTGATTAGCTAGCTAGTTCTACGTTTGCCACTAATATATCCATATCTGTCATGTTTGAATAATAATTGCCATGTTGTAAATATTTGTAGAAACTATAGACACCCCCCGAGACGAAGCACAAGAAGCGTTGTTGAGGGACATAATCGCACAAGGAAGTGATGCCGTCTCCTCGTTGATGTTTCTCAACGACAATGATGGTCTGGAAGGGGAGGGTGAAGAAGCAGCTGGCTATGATTTACATGGCTCTGATGACCCAATGCCGGTGCAAGAAGGAGAGGGTGAAGAAGTAGACCGTGAGGACGGCTTCGGTGATCACCAAACCGAGTCCGGCCAGGTATATATATTAGTTAAGCCTGTGCTGACTCGCTAACTGATGCATTCATTGTTTTGGTATGTACACATATTAATTAACTCTCGTCTTTGTTCTTTTTTCTAGCCCTCCGGATCGAGCACAACTTCGGTAAAGAGACGAGGCCCGAAGAAAAAGTTGAGCTCGGATGAAAAGTTTGATATCACACAAATCGCGCACGACGGCCAACCGATTGAACCCTACCGGACAAAGAAGGCATTTGTTGCTCAGTGCGGGGTTCTGGTTAGGAACAAGATCCCGATCAGCATCCAGCAATGGTATAAGCCTAAGAACGAAGACCCTGAGGTGTCTTATGTCAATGATATGCAGAAAAAAAATCTTTGGACTGAGCTGAAGTCAAATTTCACCCTACCGCCGGAGGATGATCCGGAGAAGCCAGTTATAGAGCCATTAATCAAGTCTTTTGCTCTGAAGAAGATGGCAGACCTATTCAGGAATTGGAAGAAAGGCCTCAATAGGTATGTCGAAAAAATGAGACACCAGAATTCAAGGGCAAATATGAGAAGATCAGAGATGACTGGCCCGCATTTGTGGCCCACAAGACATCGGAAAAGAGTAAAAAGATGTAGGCGACAAACAAGAGAAATGCTGAGAAGAAGAAGCTTCACCATCGCACGGGGTCAGGTGGCTACCTCGTAGCCCGGCCTAAGTGGGCCAAGGCTGAGAATGATCTGCCTGATAAAGGGATCGAACCAGAGACAATGAACTGGCCAGAACGTTGCCGGACTTGGTTCTTTGGGGCCGGCGGATCCTTGGACCCTATAACAGGGAAGTGCATTTGGACGGACGAACAATTGGACATACCAGTCAAGAGGCTTCAGCAATATATCGAAGCAGCGCAGCAAGAGACGTTCGTTCCAGACAGGGAGAAGGACGAGCTCACAATGGCCCTCGGCAATCCTGAGCACCCTGGACGGACACGAGGCATGCCAGGCTCCGTTTCATGGAAGGCTGGATTTCCGGACGCAGGGGGTTACAAAACCCAGGAGAGGAGGAAGAAACTGGAGCAGAGCCAACTGCAGGCGCTGCACGAAAGGGTAATGGGGCTAGAGGAACGAGAAGCAGATCGCAGCAAATGACCTGCCGAAGCTTGCCCCGAAGCTACCCCACCATCTCAGCGGAGAAGCAGCGTGGCTTCCACCGAGCTGCTTCAGCCAGAGCATGCCTTGACGGCTCCTGCCAGCTATCCCGTGGATGCTATCACGGATGCTGAAAATTGCCACCTTATGGCGCAATGGAGCAATTTGAAGGTCAAGGCGGCTGTTGGCTCTGTTTATCCTACTAAACTCGACTCAACTTTTCACTGCCGGCCGATTCCAGAAGGATATGCTAAGGTGATGGTCGATGAAATAACGGAGGGATTTGAGGACCTCCGGCTTGACCACCCTACCGGTGAAGGGGAGTATCGGCTGGGTTCTGCTCTGAAGACTCCATGCCTATGGCGGAAGGATCTCATCAACCTTCCGAATTGGATGCCTCTGCCTCCTCCTCCTCCTCCGGCGAGTCAGGGCACTCCGCCTCCTCCACCGCCTCGTCCTCCGGCGAGTGACGATCAGGGCACTCGGCCGGCTCCTTCTCCGGCGCGTGGCGGCACTCCGCCTCCTTCTCCGCTTGTGCCGGCGCGCCCGAGCAGCCAGCCTCCTCCTTCTCCGCCTCGTCAGCAAGGGCGGAAGAGACCCGCCGCCGCTCCGGCTGCTCCGGCGCGTCGTAGTCCTTCTCCTCCGCCTTGTAAGCAAGGAAAGAAGACATCCGCTCCGTCTGCTCTGCCGGTGTCTAGCAGTACAGCCAAAGGCGGGAGGAGATACATATTCGGTCCTTCTCTGAAGACTCCAGAGAAGTTACCGTACGAGAGGAGCGAGGAGGAAAACGCGAAGATCGCGCAGACCGAAGTGGATGACTGGTTTCAAGGGTTGAAAGCAAAGAGACATCCACCTCTGGAGGAGAAGGTAGATCCGGTGAAAGCGAAGCGCACTCTGGCTGCCTTGACAAAACCACCCAAGTCTCCGCCGAAAGGCAACTATGAGCGCATTATTGGAAAGGCATTTGCTGAAGCGGAGAGGTCGGGAAGTACTAAAAGTGATCAAAGGATGAAAGAACGACGAGCTGGGAAACAAATTGCCCAGCTCGGCGAACAAGCGAAGCAATCATGCCCCCCGCTCAAGGTGCCTGCTAGCGACATCGTCGATCCAAGGATGGTGCCCGGTTATGGCAATCCTGCAGATTACCTGCCCGACGATGTACATTATGATATCTTGGAGGTGCAGATACAAAGATACGAGTACGGGAAGCCTCTCGTCAAAGATGAAAGTTCTCTATCAACGATGATGCGAAGATTGCATGATTGGTACATGAAAACCTGCAAAGAGTCTGAGGGGAGGAGTACTTTGTATGTGAGAGTTAAAAAGGAGCATGACCTCCTTGGAATTGAACTGTTGCCTATTCCATTTGAGGAGTTCTATCAGTTTTTCAATCAATTGGCCATCGATAAAGCAACGGTCACCTGCTACTGTCTGTAAGTAGTACTACTTCTGTCATTAAGCCTCTCTATATAACTCAGCCCTTTCATTGCATGTATTTATAATTATCCTCACTATATTATGCAGATTGAAGATCGCCGAATTGAAGAAAAGACAAGTGGGAGATATTGGGTTCATTAACACGTATCTCATAGATGCAACTGAGGTTCAATATCGTGCCCAAGAAACCGAGGCCAACTTGCTACGATCGTTGGAAATAAATGAACACAAAGATATAATACTCTTTCCTTACAACTTCAAGTGAGTGTTACTGTCTTGTGGCATATTCGGTTTCCTTATTAGTCCAGGTTATAGTAATGTAATATTGATGAGTTATGCATGTGTGTGCAGCTACCACTATATTCTCCTAGAGATTAAGCTTGAGAAGGGAGTAGTAATTGTCTTAGACTCCAAGCGAAAAGATCCCAAGGAGTATGCGGACATGACTGAAATGCTCGAGAAGTAAGTTAAATCGATCATTATCCACCATATCAGCAACTTTGTTCATTTCTGATATCAAGTAATTGTTTTCTTTGTATGGCAAGGCTTGGAGAAAATTCACCAAAAAAGCTCCGGGACTACCGAAGAAGCTGCAATTTAGGCACCCGAAAGTAAGTACTATATAGTAGCATATTCCACGCATCTCCTAGTGATTCAAGCGCTAGTTTCATCAATACCATTTAGCATGCTTGCTAATTATCAGCTTGATTGACCTCTATTTCTTGTAAAGTGGTTCTGGCAGGAACAAGGGAATGATTTCTGTGGATACTACATTTGCGAGTCCATCCGCCACACGACCTGTGAGCGGGGCTACTCCGACAAACAATATGAAGTGCGTAAATAACAATATTCACAATTTTATTTTATTACCATCATTTGTGTTGAGTTCCATTCATTCATATATATATATATATATATATGTATTGACCCCCTTCTTAAAATTAGATGTTTCGGATGCGGGATGAACTCCTAGCACCAGATCGCATGCGAGCAATTCAAGAGGAATTGGCGGCATTCTTTCTTGACCACGTGATCGCTGAAGACGGAGAATACTATGTGGACCACGCGTCCGTATTTTAGGAGATTATATATTTGTAAAAGATAATTATTGTATATATGTAGCCGGTAGTGTCGGATAGATATACGAGAACTTGTTGTTCGACCAATCTCTCGGAGAAGGAGAGGTGGTCGATATCACTTCTCTCTGTATGCATATATGTTCATGACGATCTTCTGTTTGCTTACTAGCTAGCTAGCGTGTCTAGCTAGTCCTCTCTATACGTATGTATGGTACGTAGCGTCGACCAAGCATGGACAAAAGAGAGGACACACTTCTCTCTATTAATCAGCTAGCTATAGCACAATATATGAAACACCTAAATTAAC
>NC_057810.1:624537713-624720260 GCF_018294505.1 Triticum aestivum | reverse complement strand
CCCAAACCCCCCCCCCTTTTCAAAAAAAAACAAAAACCACAGCCACAGAAATGCTGACGCGTGGATGCCTATTGGTCCCGGTTGGTGCCACCAACCGGGACCAAAGGCCCTCCTGCCTGGGCTCAGCGGACAGGCCACGTGGAGGCCCATCTGTCCCGGTTCTGGATTGAACCGGGACTAAAGGGTCAGGGCATTAGTACCGACCCTTTAGTCCTGGTTCATGAACCGGGACTAAAGGCCCTCACCAACCGGGACTATAGGCCCTTTTTCTACTAGTGTAACAAGCAGGCTACTAGAAATTACTACAAGGAGAACACACCTCATATACAGAATTCACACTTGACAATTACAATAGGCAGTGCACATATATGGAGAGGTGTTTAAAAATAAAACTCAGGATTTAGGCATGCACTGGGCATGTATGGATACTAATTGCTCAACTACACGAGGGTAGCCAGTTCGCTGTCACATATAGAAAAGCATGATTCAGATCAACACCATAACAAAGATTGCTAAACCTCAACAGTGGCGTACTTATATACAAACAGAGATGATAGCGACACCGTACTACTACTACTTGAAAGATTGGCAATGAGGCTTACCCATTGGTGAAATAGTCAGATGAGGACACCTCATTGTACTTCATGAGCATGCCTGGGGGCCAAACAGGAATATCAAAGCAATTGCATCCAGATTCTATCTTCTGCAAATCACAATAAACTCCAGTCACATTGTGTAGTATCAAATATAAGCAACAATGCAGCAGCTGAAATCACTGCCTTACTAATTTGTAGAAAACCTCATGATGTAATATAAACATCCAGATACAAACATGTATATAACTGCATATTGATGGATCTTGAAAGAAAGTCCATATACACCAATAGACATCCATATACAAGCATGCATGTAACAGCAGAATATCTGCATATTGATGAATCATGCAAGAAATAGTCCATCTACACCTAAATTAGTAGTACTTGATAAAAAGGTATGCTAATAAGCTAGTTCTTAGATCCAAAACACACAGGGATATATGATCCACACATGCATCGATCCTCATCAGACAGACCACAAAAGAAACATTTCAATTCACAAGCTTCTGTCATTTATAAGACATCCAGATAAAAAACATGTAAACAACTGTATATTGATAAAATCGTGAAAGAAACAGTCCATCTACATCTCAACTAATACTAGTATTTGATGAAAAGTAAGCTAATAAGCTAGTGTTGTTCCCTCAGTCCAAACACACAGAGATATGACCTACATGTGCATCAATCCCCATCAAACAAACCACAACAGAAAAACATTGCATTTCACAAACTTCTGTCACGCATAAGACATCCAGATACAAACTTGCATATAAGAGCAGCATATATAGATGAATCATGAAAGAAATAGTCTATCTACTCTCGATGGACACACTGCACGAGTCCATATACTTTAGGCATGTTATATATTGCGACTAGACTTGGAATTCTATAACATAAATCCTAGTCATTCTCAAGGTGCAGGACAAAATCCAACACACATGCTAGAGTAAAATCACATAGAGCAAAGCAACAGCCTTAAACAAACTATGCAAAAGTAACAGAGTTGATAAGCAGAGAACCTGTCGTCGTCTATTACTACTAGACACGCCGGACAGGATCAGCCGGCTAGCGTGCCCCGTGCGCGAGCCAACAGGGCACCAGCGGTCAATCGGCTAGTTGGACGGGATGCAGACAGAGGAGGGAGAGCCGGCCGGCCCGGAGACGAAGTGCGAGAGGGGATCCGATCGGAACCTCGGCCGGCCGGCCAGGGAGGGAGGAAGGGGTTGGGGAGGAGTCTGTACCGGCGAGCAGAGCAGAGCGAAGGAGGCTTCTTCCATCACGGTGACACCGTACCACGCCACGTCCTCCTTGGTGTTCACCCCCTCGACCTGCACCAGCGACGTGCTCTCGTACTGGTTCGACTTCGACCTGCAGATCAACCCCCCACATCGCCATCAGCGTGCCGCCCAATCTCACCATGAAATGAATCGCCAGATCCGGCGAGAGCATGGCCAAGAACGGGGCTGCTCACCTCTTGAAGCCGAGGATGGTGCTCCGGACGTAGAGCCTGACGCGCTGCCCCGTGCGTCCCTTCACCAGGGCGGCTGCCGCCGCTTAGGGTTTCGATGGGATGGGGACACGAGAGGGGAGGGGAGGGGGAGAAGGTTGGGCGGGGGGACAGGAGGCGATGGGCGGTGCGGCGGCGAGGGGAGAGGGAGAGGGGAGGTGAGGCGGCGAGGGGAGAGGGAGAGGGGTGGCGGATCTAGATCTGGAGAGGAGAGGCGAGGCGGCAAGGGGAGAGGGAGAGGGGTGGCGTCTAGGGTTCGCGTGCGGGAGGGAGTTTCCTTTTTTTTAGACAAAGAGGGGGTGAGGGAGAAAGGGCTGCCGTCGGATCTGGATCTGGAGAGGAGCATCCGACGACGCTGAAGGCACGATCCGCGTGACATGCTCATGGACCAATCAGAGCCCAGTACACGTTATGACCATCTGAATTGGACTTAATCAATTAAAAATAAGATGTTGAATCATATAAACAGTTTTATGATATGAGAATTCAAAAAATAAAAACATTCTCATTGTGTCAGCAAATGTGACCTAGTTTTTTAGGAAAACTAACAAACTTGAAATTGGAATAAGACAATTATCTTTAAAAAGTGTTATGAGAAATGAGTTTTTAGGGGGGGAAATCATTTTCTATTTTCGGAGTGACAAAATTCCTTTTTTGTGAAGAATCTACCAAATATTTCTTTCAAAATGGCACCACACCATTTTCCAAAACTATAAGACAACATTTTATGTACAGTTGACCAAATCTTAAAATGTAAAATGCTTTTGATTCACCTCTCATCAAAAAGACAATTAATGTTTCAAAAAAGAATCCATGAGCATTCTTTTTTTCTACTTTTTCACATGTAAAATTCAAAAAATGATCTCATATTGCGTAAAAGGGTGCATTTTGGAATAGCAAACAATGTTGCCTAAGGAAGTTTTCATTTTCTTTGGACGAAAAAACCATTTTCCATTTTTTGAGTGGCCAAAAATGAGGGTTTTTTTAAGGACCTACCAAATAATTGTTGCAAAATTGGACCAAATCAATTTTATAAAATACTAGGCCATGTTTAATGCACAATTAACCAAATAGTTGGGTGTCAAAAGTTTTGATCCACCTTTGGTGAAAAAGACAAACTTCCGCCGATTCAACTGGAAGTGGGTCAAATTTGAACTGTAGCTGCCTTGTAGTTTGCTCTTTATTTTTTCCAAAAATCATTTCTAGGTACATAAGTATCTATTTAATCAGAGAAACACCAAAAAAATTCCAAGATTCAACCACTAGGTAGGAACGGTCATTCCCGCCGTTTTGACCGCATTTTGAAACGGGCATAAAAAATTCAAAAAAAACTAAAAATTGGAAAACCTTCGCATTGTGTCATTATATATGACCAATTTACCAGAAAAAATAATAAATTTGTAATACGGCAATTATTTTAAAAAAGTGTTATCAGAAATGAGCTATCTTGCGTGAAGATTCATGGCTTTCAAGCCAAATGATCAATTCTATGCCCACATTCATGGCATAGTTTGTTCAAATGATCTCATATTGTGCACAAGGGTGCATATTGGAATGGCAAACAATGTTGTCTAAGGAAGTTTTCATTTTTCTTTGGACGAAAAAACCATTTTCCATTTTTCGAGTGCCCAAAAGGAGGTTTTTTTTGTGAAGGACCTCCCAAATAGTTGTTGCAAAATTGGACCAAATCATTTTTATAAAATACTAGGCAATATTTAATGCACAATTGACCAAATGGTTGGGTGTAAAAAGTTTTGATCCACCTCTCGTGAAAAAGACAAACTTCAACCGATTCAGCTGGAAGTGGGTCAAATTTGAACTGTAGCTGCCTCATAGTTTGCTAAAAAAAAATCCAAAAATCATTTCTAGGTACATAAGTATCTATTTAATCAGAGAAACACCAAAAAAATTCCAAGATTCAACCACTAGGTAGGAACAGTCATTCCCGTCGTTTTGACCGCATTTTGAAACGGGCATAAAAAATTCAAAAAAAATCAAAAAATTGGAAAACCTTCGCATTGTATCATTATATGTGACCAAGTTTCCAGAAAAAATAATAAACTTGTAATACGGTAATTGTTTTTAAAAAGTGTTCTCAGAAATGAGCTATCATGCGTGAAGATTAATGGCTTTCAAGCCAAATGATCAATCTTATGGCCACATTCATGGCATAGTTTGTTCAAATGATCTCATATTGTGCACAATGGTGCATATTGGAATGGCAAACAATGTTGCCTAAGGAAGTTTTCATTTTCTTTGCACATAAAATTCATTTTTCATTTTTCGAGTGCCCCAAATGAGGTTTTTTTGTGAAGGACCTACCATATAATTGTAAAAAAATTGGACCAAATCATTTTTCTAAAATACTAGGCCATATTTAATGCACAATTGACCAAATGGTTGGGTGTAGAAAGTTTTGATCCACCTCTAGTGAAAAAGACAATTTCCCGCCGATTCAGCTGGAAGCGGGTCAAATTTGAACTGCAGCTGCCTCATAGTTTGCTATTTATTTTTTCCAAAAATCATTTCTAGGTACATAAGTATCTATTTAATCAGAGAAACATCAAAAAAATTCCAAGATTCAACCACTAGGTAGGAACGGTCAAGCCCGCCATTTTGACCGCATTTTGAAACAGGCATAAAGAAAATCAAAAAAATCAAAAAATTGGGAAACCTTCGCATTGTGTCATTATATGTGGCCAAGTTCCCAGGAAAAATAATAAACTTGTAATACGGCAATTATTTTTAAAAAGTGTTCTCAGAAACGAGCTATCACGTGTGGAGATCAATGGCTTTCAAGGCAAATGATCAATCTTATGGCCACATTCATGGCATAGTTTGTTCAAATGATCTCATATTGTGCACAAGGGGGCATATTGGAATGGCAAACAATATTTCCTAAGGAAGTTTTCCTTTTCTTTGGACAAAAAAACCATTTTCCATTTTTCGAGTGCCCAAAAGGAGGTTTTTTTGTGAAGGACCTCCCAAATAATTGTTGCAAAATTGGACCAAATCATTTTTATAAAATACTAGGCCATATTTAATGCACAGTTACAAAATGGTTGGGTGTCAAAAGTTTTGATCCACCTCTGGTGAAAAAGACAAATTTCCGCCGATTCAGGAGGAAGCAGGTCAAATTTGAACTGCAGCTGCCTCATCGTTTGCTATTTATTTTTTCCAAAAATCATTTATAGGTACATGAGTATCTATTTAATCATAGAAATATCAAAAGTTTTCCAAGATTGAACCACTAGCTAGGAACGGTAATGCCCGCCGTTCTGACCACATTTTGCAACGAGCATGAAAAATTCAAAACAAAAATCAAAAAATTGGGAAACCTTTTTGAAATTCATGAACATTTTTGGATTTTGATGAATATTTTTGCAATGCATGAACTTGTTTTGAATCCCTAAGCATTTTATTAATTGATATTTTTTGTAATTAACCAATTTTTTTCAATTTTCTGAACATTTTCTAAAAAGTTCTGAATGATTTTTTGAATTCACAAACATTTTTTGAACTTTTTTGAATCCCTAAGCATTTTATTAATTGACATTTTTTGCAATTAACCAATTTTTTTCAATTTTCTGAACATTTTCTGAAATGTTCTGAATGATTTTTTGAATGCACAAACATTTTTAAAAAATTTATATAACATTTTTAGTACACCATCATTTTTTTCAAATATACATTAAGTAAATAGGGCGCTGTATATGGGTCTTCCCAAAGGAGAGGAGAGTAGGAGAGCGCGCGGTATAGGAGATCCCATTTTCGGAAATGGGCTTTGGCCCAGCACGGACAGTGAGACTACAAAAGACTTTCCTCTTACCGTGTGTGAGCTAAAGTGGGGTGGTGTAGTGGTATGGAACTGCTAGCAGGTGGAGGAGGGCATGGGTTCGATTCCCACAACCTCATATTTCTTTTACTATGTAGTTTTCTGGTTCAAGCCTTGCACTATGTGCCCCGCTCGTCAGGTCAGTGGTGGGGCCTGCTCGTCAGGTCAGTGGTGGGGCCTGCTTATCAGGTCGGTGTGGGTCCTGCATGTCAATTTGGTGGTGGCCATATGTCATGTTGGTGGTTGGTTGGTCCCACATGTCATTGGATCAGTGGTGGGGCCTGCTTGTCAGGTCTGTGGTGGGGCCTGCTTATCAGGTCGGTGTGGGTTGACACGTGGACATGACACGTAGGTGAAACTGCCGAGGTGACCGACACGTGGACATAACACATAAGCAAAACTGTTGACGTGGACGTCCAACTATTTTGAGGCAATACAAATTAGAAAATATGACCTTTTAAGTTGGTCGCAATTGGGTAAAAATAGGGGGAGTGATCAATATTGTCTGCTTACGACCATTTTGCGCAAGGAAACCACGACCTTTTTAAGCAAAATGGTCGTTATGTTTTAGGGTTTGAACCCTCCCAAACAGCTTTTGACCAATTGGTCTCAAATGGTCGTAGATTTATGACCAATTCTTTCAGGGTCACTGACAGAAGGTCACAAGTTGACATATTTCTTGTAGTGTATTTTTCGCTAGAGACTGGCTACTGGTCAATTGACTATAAATGAATTTTGAGAAAATTGCTTCTATACCATCGACAGCCTCCGCAATGGCTTATTTGCCATCCAACAAAGCTTCAGTGCTTATATACCAAACACAAACAAAATCTATTGCCTATATACCACTAGCAGTTAGTCTAGTGTTAACTCAGTTCATTAAGTGCCCAAAATGACCGTCCTGCCCTCAATGGCAAATAAGCAAACAACTGTAGAACATGTCCAGAAAAAAATTTGACAACATTCCTCCTCTATTTTCAGCATTCTAGCAAAATTATAGTGATTATCTAATAATTCCAGGATATAAATAATTCCAGCAACAGAGTAATATACTCAAAAAAAATCACATCATTTAGAAGACATTCATGAAACACCATATTAATTCTCACACAATCAGTACCAAGTTCGCATTGTCCAGAACCAAAATACCACAACCAAAATATGTTGTTCACACAAGCAAGTCTCTAAATAAAATAGCATACACATGAAGAGTTGCGATACAGAAATAATACACAAGATTTTAGAGCATTTCATAGTTTCAACTTTTTTTCCTTCGACTAGCCATTGCTTGGTTGTTAGGCGCAGCTCTCTTCTTGCTTCGAGTTCCCATTGCAGGGCTGTTAGGCGCAGCAGATATGACCTTTGATCTACATCAAAAAAAATGATTACATACTATGGTACACTCACAGAATATAAGTAAATTTGGTGCAGTTTTCATACCTTGTAGATTTAGAGGTAGTCTTCGATGATGTTGACTTGGCAACATGGCCTTGAATTGCATCACTTGGACATGAAAGTAGAGCTAGTGCAGTTTCATTTTCACTTGGACACAGAAGTAGAGGTAGTGTATCATCAGTTGCTTGATCTGTTGTTGTACAAATAGCTTTTGTAATGGGTTTTTTCTTTCTTTTGTCCCTGCATGAGTTTCACATATTATAGCTTAATTAAGACAGGAGTAAGGTGGAACAGAAATCTCATATTGAAATAGAAAATACCTTTTCTGCTTTGCTACTTCTGCATAGGCTTCTAGTGCTTTAGGAGCAGCATCTTTGCAGCTTTGCCATCTATGTCCATAAGCTTTGCAAATTGGACATCGGTGTTGGCCTTTCTTTCACTTTCCCTTGCTATTTTTAGCACCACTTTTGTGCCTCTGTACCTTTGGCCTCCCAGGGGCCCTCCTAAGGATTGGGGGGTTCAAGAAGAATTCTTTGTTAACACTTGGCCATGGAGACATGTCGGTTAGGCTAGGAAGAATAGGAGCATAAGCTGCAGCAAACTTGGCAAGGATGTAACAATCATCAACGAAGTCTTCTATTGTGACCCCCCTAATTCCAGTAATAAAGCTAATTGCATGTTTGCAAGGCTTCCCGGAGACTTGAAATGCCCTGCATGTGCATGTCCTATTTGCTAGATCAGTGACGTGGCGCTTGCTATCTAGCGCAACACTCTCACTCAGCTCTGCAATCATGTCATCTATTCTCTCATATTCAATGTCCAACCCCCTGCTCATTCAATTCCTTCATGACACTTGGAAGTATACACCGACCTTGAAATTTTCTAGCTACCCTTATCCTCTTCTCCAACTTAACCGTAATCTTTCTCCTTATCTTGTCCATGAGCTGAAACAACATTAAACCTTTGTGCTTGTGAATCCAGTTGTTGAAACACTCGGCAAAATTATTTGTCCACTTTTGAGGAGGTTGAATATTTGCTCCTTGACCATAGCCTGTTGTGGTACTTGTTTAAGTATGCTATTGCAGCTGCCTTTTTCTCCTCTATGGCTGCCATGTGATAGTCAAACCCTCGAGGAGTCCATGAATAAGCAGCTGGCCACAAATGATCATCAAAAACTTTACCATGGAATTTTTTCTTGAAGTTCACAACCAAGTGTCGCATGCATTCTCTAGGTTCAGCATACCCAAATACCTGTTCGATTACAGTGTCAATCCCTTTTCCTACATCTGAACATATAGCTAGACCATGGGGAGAGCCAATAGCTTCATGAAGCTTCTCCATAAACCACACCCAACTTTTGGTAGTTTCCGAATCGATAACTCCATAGACTACAGGGTACAACCAATTGTGCCCATCAATATCACAAGCAGTAGCTAATTGGCCTCTATACTTGCCTATCAAATGAGTGCTATCTATCGCCAAGTAAGGTCTGCAGCCAGCCAAGAATCCATCGCACAAAGGCTTCAGCCCAACAAACATCCGTATGAAATATTTTTTCTGATCATACTCCATGTGGTCAACCGCAACTATACTTCCAGGAGACCTCTTCTCAACCTCAGCTTTCCAAGCATATAGCTTGTCAAAAGAATCATCCCAATTACCAAACAAATTAGCCATTGCTAGCCCTTTGCCACGGAATACTTTTGTATATTGTACCTTGATCTTGTACTTGTCATGTAGCCTCCTACGTAATTCCATCGGCCGAACACTAGGATCTTCTTTTACCCAGTACATGTGTGAATAGGTGAAGTAGATGAAGTATGATTTTTCTCCATGTGTGAATAGATATTATAATTCTCGAGATCATTAATAAATTAGATCAGATGATTTTTCTCCTGATAAGTTAATTCTGCGCATCGGTGTAGTAGATGAAGGAAATATGCCCTAGAGGCAATAATAAAGTTGTTATTTATATTTCCTTATATCATGATAAATGTTTATTATTCATGCTAGAATTGTATTAACAGGAAACTTAGTACATGTGTGAAGACATAGACAATAAATAGTGTCTCTAGTATGCCTCTACTTGACTAGCTCGTTAATCAAAGATGGTTATGTTTCCTAACCATAGACATGTGTTGTCATTTGATGAACGGGATCACATCATTAGGAGAATGATGTGATGGACAAGACCCATCCATTAGCTTAGCATTATGATCGTGACAGTTTTATTGCTACTGCTTTCTTCATGACTTATACATGTCCCTCAGACTATGAGATTATGCAACTCCCAAATACCGGAGGAATACCTTGTGAGCTATCAAACGTCACAACGTAACTGGGTGATTATAAAGATGATCTACAGGTGTCTCCGAAGGTGTTTGTTGGGTTGGCATAGATCAAGATTAGAATTTTTCACTTCGTGTTTCGGAGAGGTATCTTTGGGGCCCTCTCGGTAATGCTCATCACTATACGCCTTGCAAGCAATTTGGCTAATGAGTTAGTTGCGGGATGAAGCATTACGGAACAGGTAAAGAGACTTGTCGGTAACGAGATTGAACTAGATATCATGATACCGACGATCGAATCTCGGGCAAGTAACATACCGATGACAAAGGGAACAACGTATGTTGTTGTGCGGTTTGAACGATAAAGATCTTCGTAGAATATGTAGGAGCCAATATGAGCATCTAGGTTCTGCTATTGGTTATTGATCGGAGATGTGTCTTGATCATGTCTACATAGTTCTCAAACTCGTAGGGTCCGCACGCTTAACGTTCGATGATGATTTGTATTAAGAGTTATGTGTTTTTGATGACTGAAGTTTGTTCGGAGTCCCGGATGAGATCACGGACATGAAGAGGAGTATCGAAATGGCCGAGACATAAATATTTAAATATTGGAAGGTTATGTTCGGACACCGGAAAGGTTTCGGAAGAGGTCGGACATTTTTTGGAGTACCGGGAGGTTACCTGAACCCCTGGGGGAAGTAGTAGGCCTTAATGGGCTTTAGTGGAAAGGAGAGGAGGGTCGAGGGTGCCCCCCCCCATGGCAGGTCCGAATTGGACTAGGGAGGGGGCGGCGCCCCCCCTCTTTCCTTCTCCCTCTCCTACTCCTTCCCTCTCTCCCCTCTTGGAAAAAGGAAGAGGACTCCAAAAAGGAAGAGGAATCCTAGTTGGACTCCCCCTATAGGCACGCCACTCCTGGCCACCGGCCTCCTCCCTCCCTCCTCTATATACGAGGGCAGGGGGCACCCCAAAGGACAACAGACAATCTCTTAGCCATGTGCGGTATCCCCCTCCATAGTTTAACACCTCAGTCATACCGTCGTAGTGCTTAGGCGAAGCCCTGCGCCGGTAACTTCATCATCACCGTTGCCACGCCATCGTGCTGATGGAACTCTCCCTCATCCTCAACTGGATAAAGAGCTCAAGGGACATCATCGTGTTGTACGTGTGCTGAACATGGAGGTGATGTACGTTCGGTACTTGGATCGGTTGGATCGTGAAGACGTTCGACTACATCAACCGCGTTACTAAATGCTTCCGCTTTTGGTCTACGAGGGTACGTGGACACACTCTCCCATCTCATTGCTATGTATCTCTGAGATAGATCTTGCGTGATCATAGGAAATTTTTTGAATTACTACGTTCCCCAACAGTGGCATCAGAGCCAGGTCTATGCGTAGATGTTATATGCACGAGTAGAACACAAAGAGTTATGAGCGATAACAGTCATACTGCTTACCACTAACTTCTTACTTTGATTCGGCGGTATTGTTGGATGAAGTGGCCCGGACCGACATTACATGACCGCGTTCATGAGACTGGTTCTACCGACGTGCTTTGCACACAGGTGGCTAGCGGGTGTCTATTTCTCCAACTTTAGTTGAATCGAGTTTGACTATGGTCGGTCCTTGTTGAAGGTTAAAATAGCACACTTGAAAAAAAATCATTGTGGTTTTGATGCGTAGGTAAGAACGGTTCTTACTAGAAGCCCGTAGCGGCCATATAAAACTTGCAACAACAAAGTAGATGACGTCTAACTTGTTTTTGCAGGGCTTGTTGTGATGTGATATAGTCAAGACATGATGAGATATAAATTGTTGTATGAGATGATCATGTTTTGTAATGGCGTTATCAGCAACTGGCAGGAGCCATATGCTTGTCGCTTTATTGTATGAAATGCAATCACCATGTAATTGCTTTACATTATCACTAAGTAGTAGCGATAGTCGTAGTAGCAATAGTTGGCGAGACGACAACGATGTTACGATGGAGATCAAGGTGTCAAGCCGGTGACAATGGAGATCATGACAATGCTTCGGTGATGGAGATCATGAGCACAAGATGATGATGGCCATATCATGTAACATATTTTGATTGCATGTGATTTTTATCTTTTATGCATCTTATTTTGCTTAGTACGGCGATAGCATTACTAGATGACCCCTCACTAAATTTTAAGGTATAAGTGTTCTCCCTGAGTATGCACCATTGCTATAGTTCGTCGTGCCGAGACACCACATGATGATCAGGTGTGATAAGCTCTACGTTCACATACAACGGGTGCAAGCCAGTTTTGCACGTGCAAAATACTCGGGTTAAACTTGACGAGCCTAGCATATGCAGATATGGCCTCGAACGCTGAGACCAAAAGGTCGAACGTAAATCATATAGTAGATATGATCAACATAGTGATGTTCACCATTGAAAACTACTCCATCTGACGTGATGATCAGACATGGTTTAGTTGATTTGGATCACGTGATCATTTACATGACTAGAGGGATGTCTATCTAAGTGGGAGTTCTTAAGTAAGATGATTAATTGAACTTTAATTTATCATGAACTTAGTCCTGATAGTTTTTGCATGTTTATGTTGTTGTAGATCAATGGCCCGTGCTACCGTTCCCTTGAATTTTAATGTGTTCCTAGAGAAAGCTAAGTTGAAAGATGATGGTAGCAATTACACGGACTGGATCCATAACTTAAGGATTATCCTCATTGTTGCATAGAAGAATTACATCCTGGAAGCACCGCTAGGTGTACTACCTGTGCCAGCAACTGCAGACATTGTGAATGCCTGGTAGACGCATGTTGATGACTACTCGATAGTTCAGTACGCCATGCTTTACGACTTAGAATCAGGACTTCAAAGACGTTTTGAACATCATGGAGCATATGAGATGTTCCAAGAGTTGAAGTTAATATTTCAAGCAAATGCCCTAGTTGAGAGATATGAAGTCTCCAACAAGTTTTATAGCTGCAAAATGGAGGAGAATAGTTCTGTCAGTGAACACATACTCAG
Source organism: Triticum aestivum (assembly GCF_018294505.1). Taxonomy (NCBI): domain Eukaryota; kingdom Viridiplantae; phylum Streptophyta; class Magnoliopsida; order Poales; family Poaceae; genus Triticum; species Triticum aestivum. The sequence continues at coordinate 624,707,617 of NC_057810.1, read as the reverse complement.
AATGTCTGGGTACCATAACCACTTGACTCGGCTAGGAGTTAATCTTCCTGATGATAGTGTCATCGACAGAGTTCTTCAATCACTGCCACCAAGCTATAAAGGCTTCGTGATGAACTATAATATGCAAGGGATGACGAAAATGATTCCCGAGCTCTTCGCAATGCTAAAGGTTGCGGAGGTAGAAATCAAGAAGGAGCATCAAGTGTTGATGGTTAACAAGACCACTAGTTTCAAGGAAAAGGGCAAAGGGAAGAAGGGGAACTTCAAGAAGAATAGCAAGCAAGTTGCTACTCCTGGGAAGAAGCCCAAGTCTGGACCTAAGCCTGAAACTGAGTGCTTCTACTGCAAAGGGACTAGCCATTGAAAGCGGAACTACCCCAAGTATTTGGCGGATAAGAAGGATGGCAAAGTGAAAGGTATATTTGATATATATGTTATTGATGTGTATACCTTACTAATGCTTGTAGTAGTGCCTGGGTATTTGATACTGGTTCTGTTGCTCATATTTGCAACTCGAAACAGGGGCTATGGATTAAATGAAGATTGGCTAAGGATGAGGTGACGATGCGGGTTGGAAATGGTTCCAAGGTCGATGTGATCGCCATCAGCACGCTACCTCTACATCTACCTTTGGGATTAGTTTTAGACCTGAATAATTGTTATTTGGTGCCGACGTTGAGCATGAACATTATATCTGGATCTTGTTTAATGTGAGACGGTTATTCATTTAAATCAGAGAATAATGGTTGTTCTATTTATATGAGTAATATCTTTTATGGTCATGCACCCTTGTTGAGTGGTATATTTTGTTGAATCTTGATCATGGTGATACACATGTTCATAATATTGAAACCAAAAGATGCAAAGTTGATAATGATAGTGCAACTTATTTGTGGCACTGCCGTTTAGGTCATATTGGTGTAAAGCGCATGAAGAAACTCCAAGTTGATGGGCTTTTGGAATCACTTGATTATAAATCACTTGGTGCTTGCGAACCATGCCTCGTGGGCAAGATGACGAAAACTCCGTTCTCTAGAATAATGGAACGAGCTACTCGCTTATTGGAAATAATACATACCGATGTATGCGGTCCAATGAGTGTTGAGGCTCGTGGCGGGTATCGTTATTTCTGACCTTCACCAATGATTTGAGTAGATATGGGTATATCTACTTAATGAAACATAAGTCTGAAACGTTTGAAAAGTTAAAATTTCAGAGTGAAGTGGAAAATCATCGTAACAAGAAAATAAAGTTTCTACGATTTGATCGTGGAGGCGAATATTCAAGTTACGAGTTTGGTCTTCATTTGAAACAATGTGGAATAGTTTCTCAACTCACGCCACCTCGAACACCACAGCGTAATGGTGTGTCCGAACATCGTAACCGTACTTTATTGGATATGCACTACTAGGGAAAAGCCTATGCACAGAATCTTACCAGCAGCGCTCCTCAAAATAGGACGCTACTGCTATTTAGCAGCAGCGCGTGATAGCAAAACGCGCTGCTGAAAGGAAAATAGCAGTAGTGCGTCCACCGCAAAACGCGCTACTGCTCTAATTGCCATGACCTCGCCCCCCGCTAGTTATAGCAGTAGCACCCTATAATGAACCACGCTACTGCTATGGAAGTTAGCAGCAGCGTGCTTCGAAGAAAACCGCTACTGCTAAGATCAGCCCACAAGTTTAGTCCCACCTCGCTCCGTGAACAGGGTGTTTACCACCTTAAATATGTTATTTCTGAAACTATCACAACCAGTTGGTCTTCACTGAACTCTATGTGTAAAATTTGTGGCCGCAATATGAGTCCTCTCCGGTTCCTACCGGAGAGGACTCATATTGACAAGTCAGATTGTACACAAAAAGATCATTGATGGCCAATGTATTTTTGCATTGACCTATTTTTGTATAGTTACACTTAGCAGTAGCGGTTTATATGCAAAGCGCTACTGCTATTCAGATTAGCTGTAGCGCGTTTTGGCAAATGGCTACAACTATCCCTACCTTATCCCCATGCACACGACCGACCCTCTCTATCAATCACACTCTCACTCTCGCCCGCGTGCCGATAACCGTCGTCGTGCGTCGCCGCCGCCGCCACCTTCGTCCGTCCGCCACCGAGGTACTCCCCTCCTTCCGTCCCTCCTCCCTCCTCCTCGCACATCCTCCCTCCGCCTGCGGCCGCCCCTCCCTCCTCCGCCGCTGCCCTCCTCCATCCGCCTGTGGCCGCCCCTCCTCCCTCCACCGCCAGCAGCCCTCCTCCCATCGCCCTCGACCTCACCGCCGCCACCCGAGCCCACCCAGCACCACCGCCTCCCGATCCCGATCCCGCCCTCGCCGCCCCTAGCTACCTCTCCATCGCCCCCCACCCCCTGCCACTAGTTAGTACTAGATTTAGTAGTAGTAGATGTTAATTTAGGGTTCATAGCTAGTACTAGATGTTGCTTAGTTAGTACTAGATTTTTACTAGTAGTAGATGTTAATTACTAGTAGTGATGGTACTAGTTAACTAGGGCAGTATGATTAATATTTAATAGTAGTTGTAGTTGAACTACTTTAGTTGTAGTTGAACTAGTTTAGTAAGTAAATTAATAAACTAGTTGAACTAGTTGAATTAATAGAACTAATGTATTTTTAGTAAGATAATTAATATAACTAGTTGAACTACTTTATTTTTAGAAAGAACTAGTTTTTTTCTATTTATAGTAAGTTTATATTTAGTAAGAACTAGTTGAATTAATAAAACTAGTTGAACATGTCATATTTGTTGTTATTTTTTAGTTTAAGCAATTATTCGGGATGTATTAGTGATAACTTATACGGTTTCAGGTGACCACCGTCGTCCCCATCACTGACCCCCTCCGACATCCCCGTCGTCGTCCCAGTCACCGACCCCCTCCGACATCAAGGTGAGACCAGCCAAATATCCTTGTATATCTTGTGTTGTTGCTCAAATAGGATATGTGGTTGCCCAAGTAACCGTTCATGTTCAGTTTACACCTCCGAGTGGCCTATGTTTTGCCGGAGTGTTGATTAATTTCCGTTCCGGCAAATTTCAAGCGCTCGATATGTCCTTTTTTAGCAAAGGTCATGCCGGATTTTTTCGTGAATTCTGGCATGACTTGTGCTAGAATATATACACGTTTAATCTTTGAATTATGAACGTAAGAAATGTCATACTTGGACGACGACAGTCTCCCGGGGGAGTGCAGTTGGTGCCACGACGATCGAGGTATGTGCGACAGGTTCGTTGAGCTAGACGAAGATAGGCGCTTCAGCATTAAGCTCGAGGAGACCTTCGATGTTGAAATGGTACGCAACAACGACAAGTGTTTTTTTTCGTAATTAAGCATGATTTCAACTATTTCAATGTCTAATATCCATATTTTACAATTCGACTAGCTTATCCCATGCCATGCAAGACGCTATGTCTTGGAGAGGATGGGTTTTGAAGACCATGAAAATTTTGAAACAAAGAAAATACACCTAAGGACCCATCATGATATGGATTTTTGAAGTAAATCTGTGCAATGCTCAGAGTGTAACCCATTTTGGTTGCCAAAATTGGGAAGCACTTTGAAAAATGTATGGTTTTTATGAGGGTTTGATTGTCACCATGGATCTTGGTGATCCTGGCATCGAGCAAGACAATATGGGCATTTGGGTCCTTGTTGATACGCTTCCAATTATACCGCTATGTGAGTTTCTCAAACATAGTTATTAACTAATTTATATTGTTTATTTCAAAATAGTTGATAACTTATTTCCATTGACAGCTTATTTTGATTCTTCAAAGACTGTGCAGAAGATGGTAGATAAAACCCACTACACCGATGGCATCGAATTAATGTATAAGGAGAAAAATCATCTGATCGCATTTTGTACTCTTCTTGAGAATTACAATAACTATTATCGAACTCCTCCAAATTATGGTGAATACGTGCCACTAGTGCATGTGTTGAACCACGGTAACTTCTCTGGAGATACCCTGGTAAGATTTTTTACTATTACGACATCCGTGCATCTTTTGCATACTTCTAAAACTAGTACATCATTGCTAACTACGAAGTTATTATTATGTTTTTCAACAAAAACTCCCGATGGATTGTGTGCCTCATCTGATGTCTCTGAATGGTCGCCTCTCAGTTCTGAACATACTGCCAGGTAAATCTAGGGAGCTCACCTGTGCATATCGGATTTCTAAAACAGGTGAACACATGTTCATCAAAGAATGGAAGAAATGTATGGACATTCGCAAGGAGGTTCTTGGAAGTAACATTCAGCGAAAGGCAAGAATTGGAGACAGGCTAATCTCCATTCTCCATAATGGAGAGTCAGGGGCTATCTTGTTTTTTGCTATTTTACCTTAGAAAATGTAGTAGGTTTTAATCGGATGTAGTAGGTCCTATGAGGTACAAAATATTTATTATGTGGTAATATGTTAGAGTTGATAATGAGGAGTACTTGTGATTACGACTAGTGACCAATTTGTTATGTGATGTCATTGATGAAAACGATGATCTTGAGGAGGTGTTATATGACAATGATGTATTATGATGATAAGTTGTTAATGATATGATGATGATGATGATGATGATATTATTATATCATTGGGTGAAAGAACCGCGGATTAGTTTCAAGTGGATGGACATCCACTTGAAACTAGTCCACGGTTCTTTCACCCCGTGATGTAAAAACTCATTATGATGTAAAAACAATCTCTAAATTCTTGTTGTATGAAAATTTTTGTAAAGGTGTATGAATACAACATGAAATAAAAAAGAAATAAAATACTAAATAATAGTAGTAGCGCGGGAAACGAGAAGCGCTACTACTAATTACCAGTAGCGCTGTTCTGAAGAAGCGCTACTACTAAGTCAATTTAGCAGTAGCGTGGATCTAGGCGTGCTATTGCTAAGCTTTAGCTGTAGCGCCTTATCAGTAGCGCTCCTGCCCGCGCTACTGATAGGCCTAAAACCCGCGCTGCTGCTAGGCTTTTCCCTAGTAGTGATGGTGCGATCAATGATCTCTCTTACTGATTTATCGCTATCGTTTTGGGGTTATGCTTTAGAGATGGCTTCATTCACGTTAAATAGGGCACCATCAAAATCCGTTGAGACAACGCCATATGAACTGTGATTTGGCAAGAAACCAAAGTTTTCGTTTCTTAAAGTTTGGGGCTGCGATGCTTATGTGAAAAAGCTTCAACCTGATAAGCTCGAACCCAAATCGGAGAAGTGCGTCTTCATAGGATACCCAAAGGAAACTGTTGGGTACACCTTCTATCACAGATCCGAAGGCAAGATATTTGTTGCCAAAAATGGATCCTTTCTAGAGAAGGAGTTTCTCTCGAAAGAAGTGAGTGGGAGGAAAGTAGAACTTGATGAGGTAATTGTACCTTCTCCTGAATTGGAAAGTAGTTCATCACAGAAATCAGTTCCAGTGATTCCTACACCAATTAGTGAGGAAGCTAATGATGATGATCATAAAACTTTAGATCAAGTTACTACCGAACCTTGTAGGTCTTCCAGAGTACGGTCCGCACCAGAGTGGTATGGTAATCCTATTCTGGAAGTCATGTTACTAGACCATGATGAACCTACGAACTATGAGGAAGCGATGATGAGCCCAGATTCTGCGAAATGGCTTGAGGCCATGAAATATGTGATGTGATCCATGTATGAGAACAAAGTATGGACTTTGGTGGACTTTCCCGGTGATTGGCAAGCCATAGAAAATAAATGGATCTTCAAGAAGAAGACTGACGATGACGGTAATGTTACTGTCTACAAAGCTCGACTTGTTGCAAAAGGTTTTCGACAAGTTCAAGGAGTTGACTATGATGAGACCTTCTCACCCGTAGCGATGCTTAAGTCTGTCCGAATAATGTTAGCAATTGTCGCATTTTATGATTATGAAATTCGGCAAATGGATGTCAAAACTCATTCCTTAATGGATTTCTTAAAGAAGAGTTGTATATGATGCAACCAGAAGGTTTTGTCGATCCAAAAGGTGCTAAAAAGTGTGCAAGCTCCAGCGATCCATTTATGGACTGGTGCAAGCCTCTCGGAGTTGGAATATGCACTTTGATAGTGTGATCAAAGCATATGGTTTTATACACACTTTTGGAGAAGCCTGTATTTACAAGAAAGTGAGTGGGATCTCTGTAGGATTTCTAATATTATATGTGGATGACATATTGTTGATTGGAAATGATACAGAATTTCTAGATAGCATAAAAGGATACTTGAATAAGAGTTTTTCAATGAAAGACCTCGGTGAATCTGCTTACCTACTGGGCATCAAGATCTATAGAGATAGATCAAGACACTTAATTGGACTTTCACAAAGCACATACCTTGATAAAGTTTTCAAGAAGTTCAAAATGGACCAGTCAAAGAAAGGGTTCTTGCCTGCGTTACAAGGTGTGAAGTTGAGTCAGACTCAATGCCCGACCACTGCAGCAGATAGAGAGAAAATGAAAGTCATTCCCTATGCCTCAGCCATAGGCTCTATCATGTATGCAATGTTATGTACCATATCTGATGTGTGTCTTGCTATAAGTATAGCAGGGAGGTACCAAAGTAATCCAGGAGTGAATCACTGGACAGCGGTCAAGAACATCCTGAAATACCTGAAAAGGACTACGGATATGTTTCTCGTTTATGAGGGTGATAAAGAGCTCGTCGTAAATGGTTACGTTGATGCAAGCTTTAACACTGATCTGGATGACTCTAAGTCACAATCCGGATACGTATGTATATTGAATGGTGGAGCTGTTAGTTGGTGCAGTTCCAAGCAGAGCGTCGTGGCGGAATCTACGTGTAAAGCGGAATACATAGCTGCTTCGGAAGCAGCAAATGAAGGAGTCTGGATGAAGGACTTCATATCCGATCTAGGTGTAATACCTAGTGCATCGGGTCGAATAAAAATGTTTTGTGATAATACTGATGCAATTGCTTGGCAAAGGAATCCAGATTTCACAAGGGAACCAAACACATCAAGAGACGCTTCAATTCCATCTGGCACCAAGTCGCGGAGGGAGACATAGAGATTCGCAAAATACATACGGATCTGAATGTTGCAAACCCATTGACTAAGCCTCTTCCACGAGCAAAACATGATCAGCACCAAGACTCCATGGGTGTTAGAATCATTACTTTGTAATCTAGATTATTGACTCTAGTGCAAGTGGGAGACTGAAGGAAATATGCCCTAGAGGCAATAATAAAGTTGTTATTTATATTTCCTTATATCATGATAAATGTTTATTATTCATGCTAGAATTGTATTAACATGAAACTTAGTACATGTGTGAATACATAGACAATACACAATGTCCCTAGTATGCCTCTACTTGACTAGCTCATTAATCAAAGATGGTTATGTTTCCTAACCATAGACATGTGTTTTCATTTGATGAACGGGATCACATAATTAGGAGAATGATGTAATGGACAAGACCCATCTGTTAGCTTAGCATTATGATTGTGACAGTTTTATTGCTACTCCTTTCTTCATGACTTATACATGTTCCTCAGACTATGAGATTATTCAACTCCCGAATACCGGAGGAATACCTTGTGTGATATCAAACGTCACAACATAACTGGGTGATTATAAAGATGCTCTACATGTGTCTCCGAAGGTGTTTTTTGGGTTGGCATAGATCAAGATTAGGATTTGCCACTCCGTGTTTCGGAGAGGTATCTTTGGGCCCTCTCGGTAATGCTCATCACTATAAGCCTTGCAAGCAATGTGACTAATGAGTTAGTTGCGGGATGAAGCATTACGGAACGAGTAAAGAAACTTGTCGGTAACGAGATTGAACTAGGTATCATGATACCGGCGATCGAATCTCGGGCAAGTAACATACTGATGACAAAGGGAGCAACGTATGTTGTTGTGCAGTTTGACCGATAAAGATCTCCGTAGAATATGTAGGAGCCAATATGAGCATCCAGGTTCCGCTATTGGTTATTGATCAAAGATGTGTCTCGATCATGTCCCCGTAGGGTCCGCACGCTTAACGTTCGATGACGATTTATATTAAGAGTTATGTGTTTTTGATGATGGGAAGTTTGTTCGAAGTCCCGGATGAGATCACGAACATGATGAGGAGTCTCGAAATGGTCGAGACATAAAGATTGATATATTGGAAAGTTATGTTCGGACACCAGAAAGGTTTCAGAAGAGTTCGGACATTTTTTGGAATATCGGGAGGTTATCAGAACCCCCTAGGGGAAGTAGTGGGCCTTAATTGGCTTTAGTGGAAAGGAGAGGAGGGCCGCAGGGTGGCCGCCCCCCCCCCCATGGCAGGTTTGAATTGGACTAGGGAGGGGGCGGCGCCCCTCTCTTTCCTTCTCCCTCTCCTACTCCTTCCCTCTCTCCCCTCTTGGAAAAAGGAAGGGGACTCCAACTAGGATTGGGAATCCTAGTTGGACTCCCCCTATAGGCGCGCCCCTTGTGGCCACCGGCCTCCTCCCTCCCTCATTTATATACGGGGGCAGGGGGCACCCCAAAGCACAACAGACAATCTCTTACCCATGTGCGGTGCCCCCTCCATAGTTTAACTCCTCGGTCATATCATCGTAGTGCTTAGGTGAAGCCCTGTGCTGGTAACTTCATCATCACCGTCGCCACGCCGTCATGCTGACGGAACTCTCCCTCGTCTTCAACTGGATCAAGAGCTCGAGGGATGTCACCATGCTGAACGTGTGCTGAACACGGAGGTGCCATACGTTCGGTACTTGGATCGGTTGGATCGTGAAGACGGTTGACTACATCAACCGCGTTACTAAACGCTTCCGCTCTCGGTCTACAAGGGTTCTCCCGTCTTGTTTCTATGCATCTCCTAGATAGATCTTTCATGATCGTAGGAATTTTTTTGAATTACTACGTTCCCCAACAGTAGGTTCAGTCTACCATCTTTCGCACATTCTTTGAAGAATGAAAATAAGCTATCAATGGAAATAAAATGTCAACTATTTTGAAATAAACAATATAAATTCCTTAATAACTATGTTTGAGAAACTCACATAGCGGTAGAATTTGAAGCATATCAACAAGGACCTAAATGTCCATATTGTCTTTGTCGATGTCAGGATCACCAAGATCCATGGTGACAACCATACCCTCATGGAAATCGTATGCCTTGCAAAGTGCTTCCCAATTCAGGCAACCAAAATGGGATATGATCTCAGAATTGTATTGATTTACAACAAAATCAAAACCATGATGGGTCCTTAGGTGAACTATCTTTGTTTCCATATTTTCATGATCTTCAAAATCCATCATCTCCAAGACATAGAGTCTTTCATGGCATTGGATAAGCTAGTCGAATTGTAAAAGACGAAAATTACACGTTGAAGAAGCAGAAGTCAAGCTTAATTACGAAAAAAAACTTTGCATTGTTGCGTACCGTTTCAACATCGAAGGTCTCCTGGAGCTTAATGCTGAAGCACCGACCTTCTACCAGGTGAGGCCTGTCGCAGAAACCCCGGTTGTCGCTGCACCAGTCGCACTCCGCAAGACTTTCATCATCTGATGACATTTCCTATGTTCATAATTCAAAGATTAAACTTCTAAAATTCAATATATGTACTACAAAAACTAAATTAGATCACTATTATTCATCATGGGTTGACTATCGGTCCGTCGAGTCTTTTTTCGAAAACTCTCAGCTCAAGTTGTGTATATATTCGACCGTTGGTAATGGTTGCTCTTCCCTTCGTCCCTGAGTGCATTAAACCAAAATGCCTAACACACGGGAATGAAGGAGAAGCGACCCCCATGACAACAGTCGACATTCTTATTCTCTCATATATGTTGGAGCCTCGATAGACTTAAAGTCAACCCGAAATATCGTTTAAATATATGTACTACAAAAACTAAATTAGATCATTATTATTCATCACGGGTTGACTATCGCTCTGTCGAGTATTTTCTTGAAAACTCTCAGCTCATGTGGTGTATATATTCGACCGTTGGTGATGGTAGCTCCTCCCTTCGTTCCCGAGTGCATTACACCAAATTGTATAGCACACGGGAACGAAGGAGAAGCTACCCCCATGATAACAGTTGGGATTCTTTGTCCTCTCTCATATATGGTGGACACACTCCCTCACTAATTTTTCGACCGTCTATGATGGTCGTTACTCCTCCTTCCCCTAGTGCATAACAAAGGTCTAGCACAAGGAGAAGAAGGAGAAATGACCCCCATGACAAAAATCGGGATTCTTCCTCTCTCATATATGATGCAGACTTTCTCCCTCACTTATTTTTTGATTGTCATGTATGGAGCCCGACAAACTTAAAGTCAACCCGAAATGCAGTTTAATTATCTTTCTAGAAAATACAGGTCATTAGATATTTCCAACATATTCTAGCATAAGTCATGCCAAAATTCACGGAAAAATCCGGCATGACCTTTGCTAAAAAAGGACATATCGAGCACCTGAAATTTGCCCGAACAGAAATTAATCAACACTCCGGCAAAACATAGGCCGCTCGGAGGTGTTACCTGCAAACATGGCCGGCCACTTGGGCAAGCACATATCCTATTTGAGCAACACAAGATATACATGTTTTTATCTACATCATATGAGCATTCAAACTTGATGGTAACCTCGAGGTCGGAGGTGGTCGGTGACGGGGACGACGGCGGGGATGATGCAGGGGCTCCGTACATCGTCGAATATTATCACTAGTAAGCAAAACTAAAACATTTCAAAATTAGTATTCAAATTAGCATGCATTCAATAAGAAAAACTAAATCATCTCTTGCATCCGTACATCGTCCAATATTATCACTAATACATGTCAAATAGTATCATACATATAACATCAGTAATACAACTAGAACCCTAGCGAACGACGGGTATTGGCGCGGGCGGTGGACACCCAAAGAGAAGGAACCATCACAGGATCATAGCTCCAATGAGATCCCTGAAGAACCTGCCAGGTATTGTCGAACCTGCCCTCCAACACAACCATGCAGCGATGGACGTTCTCATCCTCCTTGCTGACATGGTGACGTACCACCTCCGCGGGGGACGAAAGCCTCCATACCATCACTGGCCCACGCGACCGCCATCAAAGAAGGTTCGGGTCAACAAAGGGTCGGCTCCTCACCAAGCTGCACCCCCCCAGAAGGTGGCACCTCCCAGTACTAGCCCGGTGGAGCCCAGTCCCGGACATGGCCCCTCTGATCAAGCAGGCCTCCTCCACTGAGTCGACGACGAGGATGCGGGATAGGCATCGTCGATGTTGATGCGGGAATAAATGCTTTAACTAAAAAATAACAACAAATGTGACATGTTCAAAATATGACATGTCCACTTTGAAAGGATCGATATAGTTGACTAGAGGGGGGGTGAATAGGCAACTAACAATTTTTAGCTTTTCTTTACCAAATTAAACTTTGCATCAAAGTAGGTTGTCTAAATATGCAACTAGGTGAGCAACCTATATGATGCAACAACAATAAGTACACAAGCAAGCAAGGGATACAACACAAATAAGCTTGCACAAGTAAAGGCAAGAGATAACCAAGAGTGGAGCCGATGGAGACGAGGATGTGTTACCGAAGTTCCTTCCTTGTGAGGGGAAGTACGTCTCCGTTAGAGCGGTGTGGAGGCACAATGCTCCCTAAGAAGCCACTAGGGCCACCGCATTCTCCTCACGCCCTCACACAATGCGAGATGCCGTGATTCCACTATTGGTGCCCTTGAAGGCAGCGACCGAACCTTTACAAACAAGGTTGGGGCTATCTCCACAACTTAATTGGAGGCTCCCAATGACACCACGAAGCTTCACGACAATGGACTATGGATCTACGGTGACCTCAACCATCTATGGTGCTCAAACACCCAAGAGTAACAAGATCCGCTAGGGATTAGTGGGGGAATCAAATTTCTCTTGGTGGAAGTGTAGATCGGGGCCTTCTCAACCTATCCCGAGCAAATCAACAAGTTTGATTGGCTAGGGAGAGAGATCGGGTGAAAATGGACCTTGGAGCAACAATGGAGCTTTTGGGGAAAGAGGTAGGTCAACTTTGGGGAAGAAGACCCCCTTATATAGTGGGGGGAACAATCCAACCATTACCCCCCCCCCAAGCAGCCCCGTGGAGAGCGGTACTACCGCTGGGGTGGGCGGTACTACTGCTGAGCCAGCGGTACTACCATCCCACCTAGCGGTACGGTCGTGCAAAGGAAAGGAGCGAGGTCCTGGATCCTGAGCGGTACTACCGCGGTGGTAAGGGCGGTACTACTGCTTGGGAGCGGTACTATCGCCTCTACTGCCGCAGCTAGTGCCGCAAAACCCGGCATGAGAAAAGGGGCCCTCAAGTCGAGGCGGTAGGAGCACGGAGCCGCAACAGTACTACGGCGGAAGGCTCCAAGCGGTACTACTGCTGAGGAGCGGTACTACCGCTTGTTGTGCTTGGGCGGTACTACCGCTGTGGCCCGTGGTACTACCGCTCGGACCAGACAAAGCAAACAGAGAGGGGAAAGAGTACTCCATTGAAGAGGGAAGGTTCAGCGGGTGCGATAAGGATGTGTACGTGTTGATTCCACCCTAGCCTTACCAAAGCGGATCCCCTCTTGATAGTATGGTGACTCACTACGAAACTAGTCCACCAACATAGAAATGAAAAAGCTGCACCATCTTGAATAACACACCGAGGGGAGGGAATCGTCTCGTGCCAAAGGATGAATCTCTGAAAATCTCAACGCACAGGATTAGTCTGCAAAAGCATTGTCATCAATCACGAAAACACCTTAGGGATAAATATGCCCTTACAATCTCCCCCTTTTTGGTGGATTGATGATAATACGAGATTTGCACAAACAGGAAAAGACATAGGACATGCGCAAACCCCACAACTCTAAAAATATAGACGGGCTCCCCCTAGATGTGTGCTATCTAGATAAGTGCTTTGGACTGCACGGCACACATACTAGGATCAACGCTCCCCCTACATTTTAGAGACCAACAACCTAAGCAGGATATATGAGAGCAGAGTAAATAACAGGATAAGCATGCAACTCATAAGATACCAAAGGACTAGATAGACACAGATAATGATAATATAAAGATAAGGTAGCATATGTCTCACACCATATGTCTGGAACTTAGGTCTCACTGGCACAAATCCAAATAAAGCAAACGGCGAGAAAACACAACGACACCACAAAGACACACTCGCAAATCAGACAACGACACAAATCCCTAAACTATCTCCCCCTTTGGCATCGAGACACCAAAAAGGGAAGGAGTGTTGCTATGGCTCCAGGTGATAGTAAGCGAGGGTCTCGAACATCATATCCCAGCGGGATCGTCTGCACCGCCATCGTCGGTCGGAAACTGCTCGGCGTCTGAATCTGTCCATGGGCAGTGCTGCTGAATCCACTCCTCCTCCTTAGTTAGCTGGTCCTCAGATCCACTGTTAACGGTGGCACCCAACTGACGCATGAGATCCTTGTGACGCCCCCTGGCCTTCTTCTTAGCCACATGAGTCATGTACTGACCATGAGACTCCATGCAGAAAAGCTTCTTCATCTTGAGCTTCAGCTTCTTTGCCCAAGAGGGCTCTGCCCCAGAAGGCTCATAGTCATTGTCATCATCATCCTAAGCCTCCTCCTCGGTCTCCACGGCAGCAGCAGAAGATGTACCCCCAGTTTTAGGGACATGGGTGCCCCAGTTGTCCTTCTTCCTCAGACGCTTGATCTCATGAGACACCAACTCTCCAGTCTCTAGCATAACCTTGGGATAGACCTGATCCCAGGCCTTCTCAATGAGCAACATGATGAACGGTCCATAGATCGGGCACTTGCGCTCAGAGATAGCAGATAAGAGCTCAGACCACATAACATGAGAAATGTCCAGGGACTCGCCAGTGTTTGCTTCCTTCTCATGCTGGAAGAAGAGAAGCATGTCCATGAGATAGGAGTGAACCATATCCAGATTCCCGATACGAGGGAAGAGAGTCTCACGGAAGACAAGGTGAAGAATGTCCAAAAAGGCAGACAGCACATATGTTTCCCTCTTAGTGTCAGGGTTGATCTTCAAAGTGCAGTAGGGCCAGAGGGCTTGCTTGTGAGTGGAGGTTGTGTTGCGGTGAGGCCGAAAGCCGACAGGAGTCTCAAGCCCGTGATCTTCCACCCCAAGTAACTCCATGAATGCCTTCCACTTGACAGAAAGCAACTTGCCATTGGTCATCCAAGTCAGAGTCCTGTCCTCATCAGTCCCTAGATGGACAGTGGCATAGAATTGAGCCACTATATCTGCATCATAGTCCTTGTTGAACTACATGATTGTGAGAATGTTCAGCTGAGAGCACATCTGAAGAGCTTCACCAAAGTACTCAGGATCCTTCTCCATATAGTCCGTGTCGATGGAGCGCACATCAACATAGAGATTCTTCTTGGCCTTGAGCACATCAAAGAAGATGGCAAACTGAAAGCGGTTCCAGAACGGACGGTTGACCAAAGTGGGTTCTTGGTCTTCCACATAGGGGTTGCAGCGACGCCTTGCCAGAACTCCTTGGCATTCATTTGAGGCACAGTTTTGCCCTTTGGCTTCGGCTTGACGGCAGACTTCTTCTTGAGTTGAGGTGGAGGTGGAGCACTAGAGGAACCTCTTGCTGACTCAGATGTGCGGTAGCGCTTCGACGTGGCACGACCGGGGTTAACACGGGGAGCTTGATGCTCAGGATGTTCATCACCTGGAACCAAACACAAGAACACGTGAAACAACCAGAAAGAACGAGCATAAGCCAACAAACACAACAAAAGATATCAAGGAATGGTAGGAACATGATGGAACTTGGCAGGCAGTGGTAGTACCGTGACCTGGAAGCGGCAGTACCGCCCAAGCGGTAGTACCTCTCCAATGAGAGCAGTAGTACTGCTCGAAGCAAGGAAACAGTGGTTCCCTACTACCATGGTCAGATCTGGCACTACCGGCCTGCCAAATTCAAAAATACTCCTACCAAACACTAATCCAAATAGTCTAGTTGCCTTCTCCAACCTACTCAAGCTTAGATTTAGCCAAAAATCTAGAGATGCAACCACTATTGCCCCTAAGACGCTAGATCTGAAATCTAGACAAAAAGAGAGGAGGAACGGGGGCAATACCGGCATCCATGGCAAGAGGACGAGGTGGGGATCGACTCCACCGAAGGAAATGGAGAGGGACACCCCGGAGAAGAAGGTCCGTCGGAGCCCTCCCGCAGCGAGGCGTTGCTGGAGAGACGAAGAGGAATGACGGGGCGAAGAGAATGGGTATGGGGGAGAAGAAACCTCCCCCTGCCCCGATATAACCCCCTGGTCCCGCCCCGCAGCGGTAGTACCGCGCTGGTGGGCGGTAGTACCGCTTATAAGCGGTAGTACCACGCACCACCAGTGGTAGTACTGCCCAGCAAGCCACGACAACTAGACAACAACGGCTTAGCTCAGAAAAAGGGAAAACCAACGGCAAGAAGAGGAGGAAAAACAAACTCGACAGCAAACACACTAGCAAGGGTCCAAGACACACCTCTTCAAGAGAGGGCGGTGGCCGAGGCCACCTATGTTTGAGTCAAGAGGTATGGTGCCGCGAAGATTTTAACCTTGGGCCCATGACCAAAACTCGTCCTTGAAGCACAAGTACCATCAAAAATGGTTAATGTGAAAGACTTGATCAATTTATGCATAATGGGGGGAGGGAGAGTTCATTGAGAGAACAACACTCCCCCTATGTCCATGCCTACACCTAAACTAGACAACATGTGGAATGTGGTGGGATGTGCATGGGTTCAAGATACATTGCTCGAATCAATGATATTTAGCTCATGCCTTAACTCGCGAAATCTTGCTTCATCCAAGGGCTTCGTGAAAATATCTGCAAGGTTATCATGAGTGTTGACATACTTGAGCTCGATCTCCCCTCGCCTAATGTGATCCCGGATGAAGTGATACTGAATCTCAATATGCTTCGTCTTGAAATGTTGCACCGGGTTGAGAGAAATCTTGATGGCACTTTCATTATCACACCAAAGAGGCACTTTGTCACAAATGACACCGTACTCCTTTAAAGTTTGCCTCATCCATAAGAGTTGTGCACAACAACTACCGGCCGCCACATATTCCACTTCGGTGGACGAGAGAGACACACAACTTTGCTTCTTGGAAGACCAACTCACCAAAGAGCAACCAAGAAATTGGCACCCTCCGAAAGTGGACTTCATATCCACTTTGTCTCCTGCCCAATCGGAATCCGTAAATCCCTCAAGCTTGAAGTTTGCTCCTCTTGGGTACCATAAGCCAAAGTTTGGGGTATGAGCCAAATATCGAAAGATTCGCTTGACCGCCACATAGTGGCTTTCCTTCGGTGCGGCTTGAAACCATGCACATATTCCCACACTCAGCATGATATCCGGTCTAGACACACAAAGGTAAAGCAAGGAGCCAATCATGGAGCGATGTACCTTTTGATCCACCGCTTTACCATTGGGATCAATGTCAAGTTGGCACTTGGTAGGCATTGCAGTAGAAGCCGGCTTAACATCACTTAGCTTGAATCTTTTTAGCATGTCTTGAGTGTATTTGGCTTGGTTGATGAAGGTACCTTCTCTTCTTTGCTTGATATCGAAACCAAGGAAGAACTTCAAATCTCCCATCGAAGACATCTTGAACTTAAAGGTCATGAGAGCGGCAAATTCCTCATTGAAAACTTTGTTAGGGGAACCAAAGATAATGTCATCAACATATAGTTGGCATACAAACAACTCCCCTTTGACCTTCTTAGTAAAAAGAGTGGGATCAATTTGCCCAATATCAAATCCACGATCTTCTAACAACTCGGTAAGGTGGTCATACCACGCACGTGGGGCTTGCTTAAGGCCATAGAGTGCCTTATCGAGTTGATACACATGACCCGAGAAGTTGGGATCCTCGAACCCGGGGGGTTGCTTGACATAAACCAACTCATTAATAGGACCATTAAGAAAAGCACTCTTCACATCCATTTGTTGTAACTTAAAGTTGTGATGGGAAGCATAAGAAATCAAAAAACGAATGGATTCAAGGCGAGCAACGGGAGCAAAGGTTTCACTGTAGTCGATACCCTCGACTTGGGAGTAGCCTTGTGCTACCAATCTTGCATTGTTGCGAATGATGTTCCTGTGAGCATCTTGCTTGTTCTTGAAAATCCAATTGGTTCCAATGACGTTGTGGTTCCCCGACGGCCTTGGTACCAATCTCCACACCTTGTTGTACTCGAATTTGTTGAGTTCTTCATGCATGGCATTGAGCCAATCCGAATCTTCGAGCGCCTCATAGACCTTTTGGGGTTCAACACAAGGGACAAACGCGTGATGTTCACAATAGTTTGCTAATTGTCTACGAGTGCTTACCCCCTTTCTTAGGCTTCCAACCACGTTCTCCATGAGATGACCTTGGGTGGTGAGCTTGGAAGCAATCTTCACGACACGACGCTTTAATTCCTCCTCGGATGTGGAAGGAGGAGGATTAACTTGATTATCGTGAGCGCCGTCTTGAGCTTGTTCTAGATCTTGAGCTCTTGCTCTTGAACTTGCTCGAGGGGGAGAACTTGACCTTGGGTATCATTTGGTGGTTCACCACCATCTTGAGGTTGATCTTGCCCTTGGTCTTGTTCACGAGGTTGAGGGCCTTCACTTTGTTCTTCGGAAGCGTGTGGGTCTTGGGTTGGTGATGGCTCCACTTGAGTGGAGCATTGTCCTTCTCCTTCGGCCACAAGGGGTTCCTTAATGGGTAGGATATGACCCACACCCATTCTTCTTATGGCTTGGGGAGGAATTTCATCACCTACATCACAAGTACCACTTTGCTCCACTTGGGAGCCGTTATTTTCGTCAAACTCCACGTTACACGTCTCCTCAATGAGTCCGGTGGACTTGTTGAGAACACGGTAAGCATGAGAGTTTGTAGCATAACCAACAAATATGCCCTCATAAGCTCTAGCCTCAAATTTAGACAAACAAACACCTTTCTTGAGAATGAAACACTTACAGCCGAACACCCGGAAGTACTTGAGGTTGGGCTTGTTATTGATAAGTATTTCATAAGGAGTCTTATTCAAGCCTTTGCAGAGATAGAGTCGATTGGATGCATGACATGCTATGTTGATGGCTTCATCCCAAAAGTTGTATGGAGACTTGAACTCCACCATCATGGTCCTTGCCGCATCCATCAACGTCCGGTTCTTCCTCTCCGCGACACCATTTTGTTGAGGGGTATATGGCGCAGCATATTGATGCTTGATCCCCTCATCACTAAGAAACTCATCCAAGGTGTAGTTCTTGAACTCGGTGCCGTTGTCACTTCTTATTGTCAAGATCTTTGCATCATGTTGACGTTGAGCTTCATTTGCAAAGTCGATGACGGTTTGTTGAGTCTCACTCTTCCTCTTGAAGAAATATACCCAAGTGTATCTTGAATAATCATCCACAATCACCAAGCAATACTCCATACCCCCAAGACTATCAAAGGATGGAGGCCCAAAGAGATCCAAATGAAGGAGCTCCAAGGGTCTCTTCGAGTTGATGATAGTCGTGAGAGGGTGAGCCTTCTCATGTAGCTTTCCTTCGATACAAGCACTGCAAGCACAATCTTTGGCAAAACTAACATTTGTTAGTCCACGGACATGGTACCCCTTCGCTACACCATTTTGTTGAGGGGTGTAAGGTGCGGAATATTGATGCTTGATACCCTCATCACTTAGAAACTCATCCAAGGTGTAGTTCTTGAACTCGGTGCCGTTGTCACTTCTTATTGTCAAGATCTTCGCATTGTGTTGACGTTGAGCTTCATTTGCAAAGTCGATGACGGTTTGTTGAGTTTCACTCTTCCTCTTGAAAAAATATACCCAAGTGTATCTTGAATAATCATCCACAATCACCAAGCAATACTTTCTACCCCCAAGACTATCAAAGGATGGAGGCCCAAAGAGGTCCATGTGAAGGAGCTCCAAGGGTCTCTTCGAGTAGATGATAGTCGTGGGAGGGTGAGCCTTCTCATGAAGCTTTCCTTCGATACAAGCACTTCAAGCACGATCTTTGGCAAAACTAACATTAGTTAGTCCACGGGCATGGTCCCCCTTGAGAATACTTTGCAAAGATCTCATATTGACGTGGGCTAAACGGCGATGCCAAAGCCATCCCACATCAACTCTAGCCATTAGGCATGTCGCGGTCTTAGTGGGTCGCTCCGAAAAGTTAATCACATAGAGACCGTTCTCGACATGCCCAACAAAGGCTACTTTAAGAGTCTTGCTCCACAAGAGGGCAACGGTATCAATATCAAAGAAAGCGGCAAAGCCCATGAGTGCAGGTTGACGAACGAAAAGTAAATTGTACGCAAGGGACTCAACAAGCATGACTTTCTCGATCGTTAGATCATGAGAAATGACAACCTTGCCAAGACCCAATACCTTAGAAGATGAGGCATCACCCCACTCGACATTGGTGGGCATAGATGGGATCTTTTGCACGTCCACCACCAAGTCCTTACTCCCGGTCATATGATTTATTGCTCCACTATCGAGAAACCATGATCCCCCACCGGAAGCAAACACCTATAAGAGATCAATGCTTGGTTTTAGGTACCCATTTAGTAATGGGTCCTTTGATGTTAGTAACAAGGGTCTTAGGAACCCAAATAGACCATTCAATGTACTTATAAGGAGAACCAACAAATTTAGCATAAATATGCCCATCACTAGCATGGCACAACACATAAGAAGGGTTAAAGTCACCGGCTTTGTTGGAGGAGGTGGTTTTGCCCTTTTTGACATCACCACCCTTCACATTGTTCTTCTTCTCCTTAGGAGCACCCTCTCCCTCTTTCACAAAAGTTTGCTTGAGAGGAGGAGGTCGTTTAGTCTTGCTGTTCTTCTTCTTCTTCTTGGACTTGGGTGTGAACCCAACTCCCTCCTTGGCCACAACTTCCTTTTGATTGCTCAAAAGGTCATTGAGGTTCTTCTCACCTTGAATGCATGTCACAAGGCCTTTCTCAAGTTGATCCTTCAACTTGGCATTCTCCTCCACAAGATGCACATGCTCACAACACGGGTTAGTGGAATTTGCATTATCAATTAATACCATATGAGGAAAGGTGGCATTTTCTTTGGTTAGCTTAACTTGGGGTTGAGCATGAGACTCCTTGAGGCTAGCATGAGCACCCTTCAAGACCTTGTGGGCCTTGTCAAGTAAATCAAACTCCTCCTTGAGTCTAGCATGGTCAACACCAAGTTTAGCCTTCTCGGAAGTTAGTACACGAGACACAACAAGAGCATGATCAAGATCTTTCTTTAACTTAGCATGGTCATCATTGTGTGACTCCTCAAGAGCCAAACGATGCCCATACTCTTCCTCGAGAGCATTAGAGAGATCCGATATCTCATCGGCATAGTCATGACTATGACCTTCCATCTTAGAGATGGTTTCTTCGTGAGCCTCGATCATGTCATTGGCTTCACCAAGTTGTTCCAACAGAGCAACAAAGTGCTTCTTGGATTTGCCCTTGAGCTTACTCATAAAAGACTCAAATTCATTCACTTCCTCATTAGACCCCTCACTTTCATCAATGCCATCTGTCAAGGAGGGATTAGTAATGATGGTGGTTTTGATGTTGGGGGTTACCTTGTTGGTGGCTTTAGCCATGAGACACTTGGCGGTGATGTTCTCATTGGGTGAGTCGAAGAGGGACACCCGTGGAGTCGTGGCAATGGCAACGGAGGCCATGGCCATGGCTTCATTATCTTCATCATCATTCTCATCCTCATGGTATTCTTCTTGAACCACCAACCCTCGAGTAGGAGTCTTTTTGGTGAAGTTGTTCTTGTTAGGGAAAGACTTGGCTTTGTCCTTTCGGATGAGCTTGCCACCATTCTTCCCGCTTCTCGTAAGGGCAATCCACAACAAAATGGCTCACATTGCCACAATGGTAACATGTTCTCACATGTTGCTTGCCCTTGAGCCCACTTGAGTTGTTCTTGTTGAAGTTGGGCCTTGTGTTCTTCTTACTCCAAAATTGCCTTGACGCAAGAGCCATGTGTTCATGATAGTCATATTTTGTATCTTTAGGGTTTCTCTCCTTATCTTCCTCTTCTTCCTCTTCTTCCACAATAACTTTGGCCTTCAAGGCAAGGTTGGGCTTCTTTACCCTTTGTGAGCGCAACACCGCGTTGTCGGCAGTCTTGTGCAAGATATTCATTGCCACAAACTCATCCAACACTTCGTTTGAGGTCAAGGAGTGGAAGTTCGGTCTTTGACGGATGACGGAGGACAAGGCCTTGTGGTAAGGCATCATTGCTTTAAGAAACTTGCGCTTGATCCAATTGTCATCCGTGTCCTTGCTCCCATGATCTTGGAGTGAGACCGCAAGTTTGATGACTCTCCGGAAGAGCTCATGAGGTTCTTCATCTTCTTTCATTGCAAACTCATCGGCTTCATCTTGCACCACTTCATAGCTGGAGCGTTGAATGCTTGCACTTCCCTTATAGAGGGAAACAACACAATGCCATGCGTCTTTGGCCATGGCGAAGGGTCGAAGATGAGGGAGATCTTCGGGAAGAACTGCATCTTGAATGATGAAGAGAGCATTCTCATTGAATTGATGGTCCACGTCTTCTCTAGGGGTGAAGTGCGGCTTCTCTAGGGGTGAAGTTGCTTCGGTCATGTGGATGAAAACCTTCTTCAATGATTCTCCAAAGGTTAGTATTCACATGATTTAAATGACGCTTGAAGCGATACACCCAAGAATCAAAGTCCTCATTTTTCACAATCTTAGGAGGAGGCCCGACATGATTTAAATGAGTAGAAGGAATCAGTCCTTCATAAACTGGAGGTGCCACACGGGCAAAGATGTTGGTGCCATTTCTACCACTAGTAGAAGGTTCCTTTTCACTAGCAGCTTCCCCCTTGTCGGAGTTAGCATCCGTCACCTTGTCAGTGGGATCACCCACTTTCAACGGCGAGGTAGACAGTTTAAGTCCTTCTAAGAATTTATTAAACATGCTTTCAACCTCGGTTGTCATGGAGGTTTTCAATGTGTCCAAAGCCACATTGAATTCCTCACGGGACACTGTGGTTCCCCATCACCCGTAGACGAGATCGGATTCACACCGGAGTGCTCCTCCCCACCATCTACGGTGTCAAACATACTCTTCGGACGGCAAAGTCCTTAATAAAGAGACAAGGCTCTGATACCAATTGAAAGGATTGATATAGTTGACTAGAGGGGGGTGAATAGGCAACTAACAATTTTTATCTTTTCTTTACCAAATTAAACTTTGCATCAAAGTAGGTTGTCTAAATATGCAACTAGGTGAGCAACCTATATGATGCAACAACAATAAGTACACAAGCAAGCAAGGGATACAACACAAATAAGCTTGCACAAGTAAAGGCAAGAGATAACCAAGAGTGGTGCCGATGGAGACGAGGATGTGTTACCGAAGTTCCTTCCTTTTGAGGGGAAGTACGTCTCCATTAGAGTGGTGTGGAGGCACAATGCTCCCCAAGAAGCCACTAGGGCCACCGTATTCTCCTCACGCCCTCACACAATGTGAGATGCCGTGATTCCACTATTGGTGCCCTTGAAGGCGGCGACCGAACCTTTACAAACAAGGTTGGGGCTATCTCCACAACTTAATTGGAGGCTCCACGACACCACGAAGCTTCACCACAATGGACTATGGCTCCGCGGTGACCTCAACCATCTAGGGTGCTCAAACATCCAAGAGTAACAAGATCCGCTAGGGATTAGTGGGGGAATCAAATTTCTCTTGGTGGAATGTAGATCCGGGCCTTCTCAACCTATCCCGAGCAAATCAACAAGTTTGATTGGCTAGGGAGAGAGATCGGGCGAAAATGGAGCTTGGAGCAACAATGGAGCTTTTGGGGGAAGAGGTAGGTCAACTTTGGGGAAGAAGACCCCCTTATATAGTGGGGGGAACAATCCAACCGTTACCCCCCCCCCCCAAGCAGCCCCGCAGAGAGCGGTACTAACGCTGGGGTGGGCGGTACTACTGCTGAGCCAGCGGTACTGCCGCACAAAGGAAAGGAGCGAGGTCCTGGACCCTGAGCGGTACTACCGCGATGGTAAGGGCGGTACTACTGCTTGGGAGCGGTACTATCGCCTCTACTGCCGCAGCTAGTGCCGCAAAACCCGACACGAGAAAAGGGGCCCTCGAGTCGAGGCGGTAGGAGCACGGAGCTGCAGCGGTACTACGGCGGAAGGCTCCAAGCAGTACTACCGCTGAGGAGCGGTACTACCGCTTGTTGCGCTTGGGCGGTACTACCGCTGGGACCAGAGAAAGCAAACAAAGAGGGGAAAGAGTACTCCATTGAAGCGGGAAGGTTCAGCGGGTGCGATAAGGATGTGTACGTGTTGATTCCACCCTAGCCTTACCAAAGCGGATCCCCTCTTGATAGTACGGTGACTCCTATAAAACTAGTCCACCAACATAGAAACGAAAGAGCTGCACCGTCTTGAATAACACACCGAGGGGAGGGAATCGTCTCGTGCCAAAGGATGAATCTCTGAAAAGCTCAACGCACACGATTAGTCCGCAAAAGCATTGTCATCAATCACCAAAACACCTTAGGGACAAATATGCCCTTACACACTTCAAAACGAATCAACCTAGAATTCTGTTAAGTACACCTAAAACACCCAAATTCTATTAACTACACCTAATTAAAAACCTACATTTTGAACATGGTTCGATCATAACTAGGGTTCATACTACATTATTCTAAGATTTAACCCAAATTTTTCAACTAGCTAGGGTTCAAAATAAACTAGGGAGGAGGAGGAAGGAGGGAGGAGGAGTACCTCTCGGTGGAGGACGACTGGTGCGGGGAGGAGGGGGCGGCCGGCGGGGGAGGAGGGCCGACACGAGAGGGCGGCCGGCAGGGGAGGGCGGCCGGCGGGGGGAAGGGCTGGCGCGGGCGAGGGTGGCCGGCGGGGAGGACCGACGCGAGGGAGGGCGGCGCACGGGGGACGGTGATCGGAGCGAGGGGATTGAGGGAGGAGACTGAGTGAGTGTGAGTGTGAGTGAGTGAAATCGAGTGAGGGGGCAACGGCGACGGGATGGGGAAGATATGATGGCTTTAGCAGTAGCGTGCTTTAGGGAAACGCGCTACTGCTAAACACCCTAGCAGTAGCGCCTCTCGGTCAAAAAGCGCTACTCCTACTGCTAAACTTAGTAGTAGCGAGCTTTGTCAAAAGGCGCTACTGCTAAACTTAGTAGTAGCGAGCTTTGTCAAAAGGCGCTACTGCTAAGATCAATAGCAGTAACACGATTTGAATAAGGCGCTACTGCTATAGCTAGTTGGGGAGTGAGGTCGTGGAAATTACAGCAGTAGTGCGGCTTATTACAGACGCGCTACTGCTATTTTGATTCCAGCATCGCGTTTTGCCTACACGTGCTACTGCTAAGTAGCAGTAGCGCCTTATTTTGAAGCATGATGTTGGTAAAATTCTGTGTATAAGGTTTCTCTTAATAGTGTTAGTGGCTATATGTACGGCTATATGTGCAATCTCACACATGTATATTTATTTTCATACATGTGCAATCTCACGGATGAATAGCACTCTCACACATATTTATTTTGATACATACATATATATGGAAGATGTATTATTACTATGCAAAACTAAGCATAATATAGTGAGATTTTCGCAAAAAGTGTTTTCTAAAAAGTAATGGATTGGTGACATCGGTATTACCTTACCAAAAAAACTAAAAAAGAAATAAAAACTAGAAAAATAAAGTTTTCAATGGAAGAATGAATTCATGGCATTGGTATTACCCTTTCAGAAAAAACTAAAACAAAATCAAATGATGAAATTTCATAGAAAAGAATGGAACACTTTAAGAAGAAAGAAAATGAAAAAGAAAAAACTTTCAAACTTGCACATAAATTGCACAGAAAATGCACTTTTTGAAATATGCAAAGAATAAGCATATAATAGTGTGTTTTTCGCATTCCACTATAATTCACACATAATGTAACTGAAATATTATATTTCCTTTAAGAAGAAAGATTTTTTTTTAAAAAAGTTGCGCACAACTTTGCAACGAAGTTGCACTTATCATAGTATGCAAAAATAATCATATAATCTTGAAATATTGGCTCATATTATATAGTATTTGTATGTATATAGTTACACTCGGCCAAAAACCCACAAAAAACAAAAAAATAACCAATAAAGGAAAGAAAAAAGAAAAACGCATAGAAATAGAATACAGAAATAGAAAAATGAAACAAAAGTACCCACAAAAGAAAGAATAAATTTTCCTAAGGAAGAACAAATTAGTGGCATTGGTATTATCATCTAAGAACAAAGAAAAAGGGAAAAAGAATCGAAAACAAACACTGATAAAATTTGCATGAAATATACATAAAAATGCGTTTTTTAAAAAATAAGCTAGAATAATGATATAATCATGAAATTTTGGCACATATTATATGGTATTTGTATGTATATAATTACACTAAGCCAAAAACCCACAAAAAATAACCAATACAGAAAAAAAAGAAAAGGAAAAACGCATAGAAACATAAAATAAAAATAAAAAATAAAAAAATACCCACAAAAGAAAGAATTAAATTTCTAAGGAAAAATGAATTAGTGGCATTGGTATTACCATTTAACAACAAAGAAAATGGGAAAAATAAAAACAAACACTCATATAATTTGCACGAAATATACATAAAAATTGCGCTTTTTAAAAATATGCAAGAATAAGCATATAAAAGTGGAACTTTTGCAAAAAAGCAAAATCTAAGAACAAATGAATAGTGGCATTGGTATTACCATTAAAGTAGAATGAAAATGAAGTAAAGACTAAAACAATATCAAAATAATGATTTTTTAAAAAAGAATGAATTGGTAGCTTTGGTATTTCCTTTGAGAAGAAATAAAATTCAAAAAAACTTACGCACAACTTTGCATCGAAATTGCACTTTATCATAATATGCAAAAATAATCAAATAATTATGAAATTTTGGCACATAGTATATTGTATTCGTATGTATATAATTGCACTCATCCAAAACACACAAAAAACAAAAAAAAAAGCCAATAAAGAAAAGAAAAAAGGAAAAATAAAAACACAACCCAGAAGAGCAAAAACGAGCCCAAGAAGCAATTCAACTGACCCAAAATAGGGGTCAATCGATTCCACACAGCCCAACTCACCACCAAAATGACACAGGGAAAAAAAGCACACATCTCAAAGCAGAATCGGACGGCCACAAAATCGTCTAACCCAAAAAGAATTTTCAGCTGACTGACATATAGCTAAAGTGTTTCTGCTAGCCTAACTTTCAAAGTGGTGGTTTTCTGAGCGGCGGCGAAATCTAAGCAGAAACTGAAATTTGAACGTTGCTCAGAATCTCAACTAACACCAACATGTGCAAAACAATGCCCCCCCCCCCCCCCCCCCAAGTAAGAATGACAGAAAACATGGTAATCATAGTATTTTCCTATTGATGAATCTGTTTATCAACTATCTACAGTTCTGATCAAATGCATGAGAGGGAAAAAAATACATTCGTGGAACATATTTTCCTGTAAATTAAAGAGAAGCCTACCCTATCTTTTTAGCAAACAATTGTGTTACCGTGTGAAGAAAAGAAAAGAAAACTTACAGCTACAACCGAGTTTCATTTACAATCTTGAGCCCCCAACTGACGTCTTCGCAGTGCCTCACGTACGGCACCACCTTGCCCAGGTCGGCGTCCCTCTTCGCCTTGCAGTCAAAGTAGGGGGCCTGGTGGAAGCACGGCTCGATGGACATGGCACGGCCGCACGGCGGCTCCGGCACGACGTGGTTCTCGGGCCTGTACATGATCCACGGCGTCAGCCCGGCGAGGCCCTGCGCGACGTAGCCGAAGGTGGAGAACCCGCTGGTGATCAGCACATCGCTCATGCTCAGCAGGTAGATCTCCGCCAGCGCCTTCATGTTGTGCTTCCTGTTCTTCTTCTTCTGGTACTCCTCGTGGCTCGGCTGGTAAACTTTCACTGTGGTGCCGTCGACGGTCCGGTGCTCGCTGTACCTTTCCCTGATCTGATCACTGTACCAAGAGCTCAAAGAGGTCGCGAGAACGGCGATTGTCCGGTTATTCCCAGCGGCCGCTCCATCGGTCACGCCGATTTGTGGCAGCAGCTTTTCACCCTGGACACAGGAAAGGATCTGCTCTAAAACATGTGGAAACGGCCCATTTCTTTGCAGGATGCCCTTCTTCTCAAATATCCTGATCTGTATTCCCACTACTTTATCAGCTTTAGCAAGGTAGGCCCTGTAGTACGTTGTCGCCGAATACCAGATATCATTTGTTGGATGAAGAAGATACCGGCCCAAGTGATGGAAAACGGTGTCCTTTTCAGGAAACAGCTTGCTCAGTTCATCCTGGAAACTTGGGATAAGAAACAGTGACGGCACGAAGTACATGTCGGTCCGCATGATCAGCCACGGCACACCTTGCAGGAACTGTTGATCGTCTTCGCAGTAGAAAAGCTTGTCGTGGAAAGCGTAGTCACCGTCAAGATGGAGGTACACATAGGGAGGCCTAGCACTGGCTAGAGACCGATATGTGTTGCCACGGATAACATTTTCCTGCAACATGTTGCCATAGCTCTCTGGACTACGCTCGGTGAACTCACTATAGCTCAGAGGGAAATCTGAAGGAATCAACCATGAAGTTCCAGGAAAAGGCTCACAGAAAGTGTTGGCAATCTGCTTATAACGGTCCACGAGCAAAACCCTGCCTGTCAAAAGTGCGTAAAGGAACGCTGAAGTGATCTCAAGCATCCGGTTCCCCATCCCGGCATGGATTATCAGGAAGAGATAGTTGCAATCCGATGTGCCGTTGATGCTCTGAGTGGACATGAGCTGTTTTACAGCATTGTTGTATGATTTGGTGCCTGGACCACACTTCTTCTGCAGTGCTTCTTGTCTCCTTAATCTTTCTATGAGGTATGGAGAAGGTACTCTTGCTGCATTCCTGTGATAACGTGCAAACTGGTACCTGCTGCGACACGATCTTTCATCAAATCCCTCGATCAGAAGGCCACCCAGAAGTCTGTCATAATCAATTTGTGCCGATGGAGATAAATCATCAGGCATATCATCTCTTATATCTGAAAAAGATAAGATGTTTTAAGTCAGCGCAAGAGAATGATACAAGGAGGACCAAAATAATAGTATTGGTTTGCTGCTGCATATTATAGTTCAAAAAAAATGGTAAATATAAGTTGAATTACATTGTTGTCATTATTCTCAAAGCGGAAACAATCACTTGAATTACTTAAATCCCTAGAAAGGATTGGGACATGGAAACTGACATTAGGGAGCACCCATCGTTGTATCTCTTGAGTAAGCCAGTAACAGAATAAATATTATAAGAAAGTGGGTTGTACCCAAACAAAATACAAGAGAAGACTGACCGAAAAAGTGTCTTTTCAATGAACAATACAAAAGAATGCAATTCATAGCAACTTGACGCAAGATTTTTTTAAAGAATCAGTATTACGGAAGTTGGCTGGTTGCTTGTTCTTTTCCTCATGCAGTGGGGAAGGTATTAACTGGGTACAATCTAGAATAATTAACTGGACATGGACCTCTAGTTGCCCCCGGTTTTCTTCAGTGGTAGCGTATATACATATTATGTTGTCACGTTCACGTACAACATATTGTTTCACATGCGTAGTTGAACATTTGAATCAAAGTGCGTTGTCATGTGTACAAATTTCTTCAACTTTCCTATACGTGTTGTCATAACATATGCTACAAATATAAAGTGGTACACTGTATGCCCAACGTATTGATTCCTTTTATGACAAATATTTAATCACCAAAGATATTATTCTTAAAAGAATATACCTTCTAACATTTGGATCAAAACAATTCACAGATCAAAGCATTTTAGTAGTCTTAAAAGAGTATCATTATTTATACCAAACTAAACATTTCAATTAATTTTTCAACGGAAATAACATTATACTAAGGCAAGCTAGTATACTTTATTGGTTCGATATGTCCCTTCCAACATTCATGCACATGACTAATTCTATCGTAACCACCGATTGTTATGACGAAAACTAACTCTAATTGTCTCTCAAGGTGAGGACCACGGATATTTTTGTGAATGTTTGATTAGATATGTATCGAGAACTTGAACCGCACCATATTCCTCCTCTTACTTTATTCTTCGTCATCTCCTTGAGAAAGCGGCGTGGCATGAAAAGATACTCTCTAGTGGCATTCATCATTGATGCAAACAAAAGTAGCTAGCAGCTTAGCACCATTAACACAGAAGCTAACTATAGAGAGGTGCCGACATGTAGGAGGGTGGTTACATTTCTACAGCCTAGAGACAGAGACGGTAAACTAATCTCGCCCCGAAACGAAAGGCCACGACACGAACACGCGCGCGCGCTAGGGGCCAAGGGGGGGGATGCGGGAACCATACACGTTACCTGGGTTCACCTCCGGCAGGAAGAGATCGGCCCGGAAGAGCCACCCCGGCGCCGGCCCGGCCTGCCGCCGCTGCAGGAGCAGCACGGCCGGGATCAGCAGGAAGAACACCGACAGCCCGAAGCGCTGCGCGGCGCCACCGCGCGGCGGCTTCCCCTTCGCCCCCGCCCCCGCCCGCAGCCACCGCGCCCCCTCGCCGCTCCTCCCCATGGCCACGAGCTAGCTAGCAGAGCCAGCGGCTGTCCGCGGCCAGCCCCAACCGCCCGCATGGGCTAGCGGCGAGCCGGTGCTCCCATGGCCGTGCTCCGCTTTAATTTCGGGGACAGGGAGGCCGAGCCGGTCTGTGTCCGGCCGTCGCTTCGTCCGCGTGGGAGCAGGTTGCAGGAGCAGCTGGCTACTGGGCAGTGACCAGTGAGGGTGAGGCTGCACGTCCGGACCAGTGAGGGCCAGCGCTTTGGAGAGTGTCTGAATATCTCGTTCCTTTTCTATTTCTGTCCCTTGCCCGGTTTTGCCTGCACCGCACTGCCCACGTTATTTTTCCGTAGCTGGCATTATTTGCCCGATTGTCCGCGAGATCCGTCGGGCAGGGCGAGGAGTGGGAAAACAGCAATGCTACACGTACGAGCTTTCTTTACAAAAGATTACGGAGGAGATGATTTGGAGAGATGCCATTAGTCGAGGGATTGCCCCCCACCTGAAATCGGGGGGCGGAGAGATTATTGACGAATCACAAACTACGTCGCCGTAACAACCCCGTAAAGCCCTGTATGTCTAGGATTATTGGTGGGAAAAAGTACGATATTGCCCCCCACCACAGGCCGAAAATGGGATCTCAAATCTTCTTATCTAAATCAAGAAAGAACAAGCACAAACCACCACCCGGGGCAGAGGGCAGTAAAGCAAAGCAGCCAACTGCTCTGTGAAGCGTAACTCCGGTGTCCGGACGCCTGGCTTTGTCAAGTTTTGAACCTGAGCGGTCGTCACAGCAGCGTTGTCCGGACGCCCGTTGTTTTTTGTTCCCGAACATTTGGATTCTAAATGGCAACTATAGTTTACACGAGGTTGCCAAACATGGTACTTTTCTGGCAAAAAAACAAATTGAAACAAAGTTGTCATGTTTTAACCACTAAAATTACAACCTCGCATCAACTAAAGTTATCATCAAAAAAGGTCCCGGGGACATGCTTAAAATCCGAATGTTAAGGATTTATTGGGGTCTTTTTATTTTTTTTTTAAGAATCTCACAAAGCTTTATTACTGAATCATAATGTTCATAGGTACAAAAAGAAGATCGCCGGGTTGTCCTAGCCAAGTGTGTCGGCCAAACCCTAAAGATAATGCATGCTTTGCGAGATTATGGGCCTCCGTATTGGAGGTCCTATACTCATGAGTAAACGAACATGAAATAAAGGTAGTTGCTCTAGTCTTGATTTCCTCGACAATGGCTCCAAATTCTGCTGAGCTTCCCTGTCTGATTGCATCTACCACCACCTTGCAATCGGAGGCAACAAGTAAATGGTTGATATAGAGATCTTCTGAAAGTGCTAATGCCTCCCGAACAGCTAGTGCTTCTAGCACTTGGGGGTTATGCAGTCCTCTGAAAACGAGAGCTGACGCTCCCATGAACAAACCTCTCTCATCCCTGCAAACCACACCAACTGCGCCAAACGTACCTGGGCGTGACACGGCCGCGTCCACATTGAGTTTGTAGTAATCTGTTGGTGGTGGAATCCACGTACGGGGTCGTGGTACTGCTATCCCATGTGCTTCCTCCTTCTTCTTCTTCAAAAACTCTATGTCTGATAAGTAAGCTTTGATGAAGTTGTCAGTGGCAAACGGAGTCTGGTATATATCCTCATGTATAGCTTTCCGTCTTGCACTCCAAATCGCCCATAAAGTAACAATCATCAACTGAAATTGCTCCGGTGGAAGAGAGTCATTCATGGCAAAGAGCCACAGCCGTGCGTCAGGTTCTGAGGTTGCCCACATGTGCTCGACCATCTCGGCTTCTGAAAGTGCCCACACACACCTAGACACATTACACTCCAGCAAAGAATGCCGCCAGCTATCCTGCCCTCCGCATAGGGAGCAAGCACTCGTAGTGGCCATATGACGATGGTTTAGGACATCTCCCGTAGGGAGTGAGTGTTGCGCCAATCGCCAAGTGAAAAGGCGCAGTTTCGGTGGCACTGACATGTTCCATAGCAAGTTCCACCCCCTCATCTCATGTTCAGAGTTGGAAGGATCCTCCCTTTCCTCCAGCCATGCCTCGCGCCCAATCTTGATCTTGACAATCATCTTATAAGCTGACCGTACAGAAAAATGCCCCCTTGGATCATCATTCCATGCCCAGAAATCGTCCACACGCCGTGTACAGAGCGGTATTTGCAAGATCGCCTCCACATCAATGGGTATGAACACCTGTCTAAGCAAGTCCTCTCACCACGCAGCTCTAGTGTGGTCGATCAGATCAGAAACCAGTTGCGGTGGGTCAGCAACTAAGGAGGCCACCGGCTTCATCATTCTGTCCCTTGGGATCCAACTATGTTGCCATATGTTCGTGGTAGTTCCATCACCAATACGCCGGATAGCTCCTTGGGTGATAATATCTCTCCCATCAAGTATAGATCGCCACACCTGAGAAGGATGTGGACCTAGTTGAGCTTCAAGGACTGTACATTGTGGAAAATATGATGCTTTAAGGATTTGTGCACTAAGAGAGGAGGGATCATTCAATAATCTCCAAATTTGCCAAGACAAAAGTGCCAAGTTGAAGATTTCTATATCCCGAAAGCCAAGTCCTCCCAAACTTTTCGGTCGGGTCATCAAATCCCAAGCTACCCAACATGGTTTCCTCTTGCCTCTCTTGCTCCCCCACCAAAATTGACGAATGAGTGACGTAACGCTTCCACAAAGGCCTCGAGGTAATCTGAAGCAAGACATCGAAAAAACTGGTAAAGCTTGAGCCACAGATTTTATGAGAACCTCCTTTCCTGCCACTGATAAAAGTTTCTCCATCCATCCCTTTATCCTTTCCCAAACTTTGTCTCGTAAATATTTGAAGGTGCCATTTTTGGACTGTCCAACATCGGTCGGCAGACCCAAATACTTTTCACTCAAAGACTCATTCTGCACATTAAGTATATTCTTTATCTCCACCCTAAGGGTCTCCGGGCATCCCTTACTGAAAAATATGGACGATTTATCATAGTTTACCCTTTGGCCCGAAGCCAAGCAATATGCATCAAGTAGGTTTGAAACCTCATTTGCCCCCTGGACACTAGACTTGAAAAGCAGCAGGCTGTCATCTGCAAACAAAAGGTGGTTCACTACCGGAGCCGTGGGCGCCACCTTTATGCCACCGAGCACTAATGACTGAGAACTGTGTTTTAAAAGGCACGAAAGGCCCTCCGCTGCAATCAAGAATAAGTAAGGGGAAATAGGATCTCCCTGCCTGATACCCCTGGAAGGTGAGAAGCTCTCTAATCTTTCTCCATTAAACAAGACCGAGAATGAAGCAGAAGTGATCATACTCATAACTGTATGGATCCAATCTGGTGCAAAGCCAGGCTTAACCATAATTGCCTTTAGATAAGGCCACTCTAGTCTGTCATATGCCTTCATCATATCAAGCTTAAGTGCACAAAAGCTGTTTGTCTTGGATCTGTTTCTCTTCATGAAGTGCAAACATTCATACGCACAAATAATATTATCCGTGATCAACCTCCCGGGAACAAAGGCTGATTGCTCCTTTGAGATAATATCTGGCAATATCAACTTCAATCTATTCGACACCACTTTAGAAGCTATTTTATAAATCACATTGCAAAGGCTGATAGGCCTAAACTGGGTAAGTAGAGTGGGATTTTGTACCTTGGGTATCAACACGAGTACCGTATCTTTTTATTTGGTCCATCGGCCAGCCAAAAGCTTCATTCTGGCCCACCCCATACGGGTATGTGGCAGTGGCATGGGCCGGTGCTGCTGGCGAATGCTTGGAAAAGGAAAAAAAATTGCCGCATGGTCGGCAATTAATGCTCGGATCTTCTGTGTGCAACTCAACCGGGATTGACTGGCCTTTAGCTAGTTGGTCGGTTGTGCAAACGAGGTTTATCGTTACTTACCTCCAAAGAAATATACACAAGTTTTTTTCTAACACATAAAGCTTTGCATATCTATTTATTGATATTAATAGAAGGAAAAGAGAATGAGTACAAGCGAGGGTAAAACACATGCACAAACGCAAGTTGTCAAGAAACCGGTGCCCAAAGCAGAGAGACAAGGGGTGCTTGGCCCGAACAAGTAAACACCATAGCTAAACCCACTAACTAGAGAGGCAGTCCAAACCAACATGAAGTTTGACAACCACAAGTCCAGCACCGGGGACATCACTAGCACGCAAGACGATGCCTTCAGGAAGAAAAACGAGGTCGTGACACCATCGCCATCTGATTCGAAGAATCAGACCCCAGGGTAGGGCTTCCCGTGGTTCTCGAAGAAGGGCGCAGAGAGATGCCATGACAATGCTCCAAGGAGGGGACTACACTCGCCAGCGACGATGCTTCCAGAACTGGCAAGCCGAGTAGAGATTTCTCTATGGCATGTGTCTGAGCAATCTAAAGCCACCGGACTAGAAACTGGAAGTTGGAAGTCAAATGTTGGTTGAAAAACCACCACCGCCATAAGGGGAGCTACGTCGAACATGAACCTTGGACATGACGAGGGACAGGGCAGCGAGGTGACTGGGGTTGGGGAGGCGGCGGGGCGAAGGGGGTTGATAAGGGGACACGACGACGCTGACGAGCCATGATCTGGAGGAGACGTTGATTCGGACCGCTGGGGCCGATGCCCTCAGGACACCGGCAAGCCATAGAGGCTGGAGGAGATGCAACCGTGTGATAAACTTCATAATGATATTTAGACATGGCCGCTCCGAGTAAAATAGTGAGCAAGAGGAAAGAGAATATACCTTGTAAGGGAAACTCCAGCCCGATCATCAAACCTGTCACAAATGTTCGGACCAACTATTCGAGCATTCTTAGTCATCCAACACTCCTCAAATATTCGCGGATAGTGGGCTAAGTGGTTTCGACATTCTATTTTTCTCAAACCAGCACCAAACTGAAAGAAGGGAGGATCCACGCGAGTGAGGGCTTTTGGAGGCCGGGCTACAGGCAGGCCGCTATCTGGTCCGTCTGGTTGGGATTTGGGATTCGGAATCCATCAGTTCGTGCCAGCGCCGTGGCAGGCCTATTGGGGGGAATACGGTCCGTGATACGCCTAGTGGCCTATAGTATTGTATGCGGCCCATTGCACACAGCTGTTCCCGAGCCTGCACTGGAAGCACAGTGCACGGTGCAATGCTGTTGCACAGGAGTGGGCGTCTTCGTAAAAGTGAAGTCGATAATGCAAAACGACCATTATGCACAACCATGCCTACATGGAATGATTAATCTATATTAAAACTTCTTGTATCCTAACCTGTTCCAATTTTCTAGTGTGTAAAAAGGACAAAACAAAAGTTCAAGCTTAGTAATAATGGGTTTTTAACCTTAGTAGTAATTTCTTGAGGAACAGACCTCAAGCAAACAGAAGTACCTGTTATATTAGACACACAAAAAGAAAAATAAGCATGAGTATTATCTTTGGTTGATTTTGCTCCTGTCAGTTTTGTTTAAGTTTGAATGGGCATGTCATATTTGTAGTACACTTTAGCTGTACTGACATACATCAGTGACAACAAAAATAAGTCAGTGGTAATGATGAAGCATTGACGTCAAAAAAATATGTTCATTAAAATGATTGTAATTTCTGAAATGATAATGTGTTCATGAAACCGTCAAAACATGAGTACTCCCTTCGTAAAATACAAGATTGCTTAGATCACTGTCTAGACATGTTAATTGCGTTGCTAGTAATTATCAACCTGGAGCCTACCGGTCCGAGTTCGACCACGTGTGCTTCTAACTTCTGATACGAATTCATCCCATAGCTGCGCGCATGTCTGTGACGATGTGAGGGCATAGTAAATTGGCAGATGTGACAAGACGGGATGAAGTGAACCGGACTGCGCGTGCGCCCGTGTAAAGTGAGCTCGCTAATGCCAAACGTACGATGGACATGACCCTGCCGTTGTGGCGGGATAAGTCAAAACTAAACGCGTGTTTAAAAACTGTCTGCTCTATCAAATGCTTCATTAACGAGCTCATGTAAGCTGTGTCGATTTACTAGCGTGCCAGACAGTTAAAATCGATTCCCAGATTAGTCGCAATACTAGTTTTTAAACACAAAACAATCTTAACCTTAGTGCGTTTTGTTAGTGCAGCTGGCGAGATCACATTAACATGAAGCAGTCTAACCTAGCTTAATGAAGGATGGCCAATAATACTCCACGTCCGCGCTTGAAGAACTGGTGGTGTCCGCTGGCCACCAATGCTCCACGGTATGCATGCAACGTATAGGTTCCCCGCGGACTGCGCATGCAGCAGAACGTACAGGTCTGTGCTCGCCATGTCGTGCGTACATGTCAGGGACACACTCGAAGCCTAGATGCCTTTGCACGTGGGTGGGACCTCCCTGGCTCAATACAGCACAAAAATAAACCGAATACAGGGCAAATACTCTGGCAGCACGGATCCCCGTGGTAGTGGGATGGCCGAGATAGTGGCCTGCCTGATGCTCGGCCTCCATTGGCATTTTCCGGGATCCACGCGTCCATCTAGCCCACTGTTAGTTGCACATCTCCCCATAACTCATGTGTCCACTCACCTTTTTTTCCTCTTGATCCTTATGGTCTTGATGACTATGGTTGGATGGTCGACACCCTGTGCGCGGAACATTTCAGCAGACATTTAATGATGTCCATTTATTAATCAGAGTTGGAGTTGCCCTAACTATGTTCGTCTAGTCTCTTTTGCTCCTAGATTCCCTAGATGAACTTTGATGTTCAGACAACCGGAGTTTTGAGATTTTAGGGCATCTCCAACACGAACCCTTAAAATATCAGCAAATGTGTGGACCAAGCTAGCGGAACGCACTTTGCCATCCAACGCAGTACCTCATCAGTCTGTGGACGCGTCCACTTGATTAAAATCCCGTAAATTGGATGCAAACCACACGTCCGACATCCCGGTCCCACCCAAAATATCTCCCGCAGCCGCACCCTCTACCACGTTACTACACTTTTCACTGCTCGCACCGCATTCATGCCAGCCGAGAGTGTATGCGACCGGTCACGGGAACCTGCATTGAAGTGGCGCGCCAAATGAGAACGCCACCAGCACTGCGTCCCGGTCTCCATGCATGTACAATGCCGGATGGATGTGATCGGGCAGGATGGACGGGGCGTGACGATTATCTACCACATTCCAACCAGATTCTTGCTCGTCCGCCTATCAGAATTAAACATGCACAGCGAAGGATAAACCACTCTGGCGCATAATGTCAGCCTGACGATAGACGGATCTCTCCGTGAGGAGAGCGGGCAACCCCGAGCTAGGGTTCCTCCCCTGCTCCCCCCGCCACCGTCGGCCACCCTCGCTCCCTCCCGCCGGCGCCGGCCGCCGTCACGCGCCCCCCGGCCCACCTCCCTCTCCCCCCTCCTCCTCCCCCTCCACCGACGCTCCCGTCGCCCCCCGAGGCGGCGGAGCGCCCCCTGCTCTCCTCCCCGTCTCGATCCCCCTCCTCCTCCATCTCCCTTCGTTGCCGTCGGCAGCGGCCTCCGACGAGCCCGGGTGGCGCCGGCGCTGGCGGACGTCCCTTTCCCGCGCGCTTGGAGTGGGTTCGGGGCTCCCTCCTACCCGGCGGTGGTGCTATTTGGCTGGTGGCAGTGGGGCCCGGTGGCGGAGTTCCATGGGCCTCGGGTGCCCTCGACGCAGCGACGTGGTCGTTGGCTGTGGGGCGACGCGGTGGGCGGTTAGCCGGCGGCGCCCGCTCGGCCCAGATCTGGGCCCTTTCGGGCCCCATCTGGGCTGGGGTGGGCCTGCGGTCTGGGGCGCAACGATGTGGCTCCCTGATGGTGAGGCGAGGCGGTTGTGGCTGCGGTGGTGACGGCTCCGGCGGCCGGCGTGCTGCAATGTGGCTGCAGGGACTGTCCGGACCCATTGGGGTCCTGTCGGGCCAATGGTGGCCTGGCAGGTCCCTGTAGCTACGTTCGGTCGGCTCCGCGCAGCGGTTGAGGTTGTTTCCTCATGTCGATTGCGTTACGGTTGCCACCGAGCCAGGTGTCTTCTCGTCCTACCTCCAGGTCTCGTGTTGGTGGCCTCAGTAAGACGGTGAAGATGGTGCGGTATTCGTGGTAGCATAGGCTGGTGGGCGGCATGTGGGGCGGTGCGCTTCTGATTGTCTAGGGTGGCGGTGGTGGTTTCGGGGCGGGAGATATCTTTGGCGGCTCGTTCGCCTCCGGCGCGGCTGCGCCCGTGGGCGTTGCCGAACCCTCCTGAGAGGGGTCGGTGATACCCCTTCCCCACTGCCAGCCGCGTACCGGGGAAACCCTAGACTTGCCTGGGCGGCAGCAGCGTCGTCGTCACATTTCTTGATGAAGATGTTGCTTAGTACGCGAGACTTCGGAGTGCTTGGTGGGCGGTGGTACTTCTCTAGAGGGTGCAGCGGGTTTCGGCCCTCTTTGCTTCGTTGAGTTGCCGGCGTCGGCATTTGTTTCTTTTTTCTTTCTCTCTTTTTCCTTTGGACTTGTTTGTGCAAGTCGTTTGTATCGGTTGGATTGCTTTATAATCTAAAGCAGGGGAGACCCTTTTTTTGTCAAATCACTCTGGCGCCCACATTGAAACAACCCACCGTGTGGCCTAACTGGTGCCTGTTATTTGTATGTGGCCACGCCGGACACAATCCGCACCACACTGCGCCCGCTTCCATTCCTCCATGCATCACCACCGCCATGACTGCGAGCTCAAGAGTGATGTGGGAGAGCGTCTCGACGGAGTATAAACATGAGCTGACTGGCTGGCTGGCCCGTCGTGCACGACGGATAGAAGTCGGCTTGCCAGCGAGCTTGCCATAGGTGAGTGACGACGACCCGGCGATGGAGGAGGCGTCCGACAACGAGCCGACACTCCTGCCCGGGCTGGCCCACGTAGCTGGCAGCGCAGGCGATCACCGACAAGAACTTCGATAGCTCTTGGTCGTTAATGTCGCCCGTGCGGTTCGCGCTAGGCCGCAACAACTACAAGGCCGACACATCCACATTTATCGTGTACCTCACCTCAACCAGAGACGTCTAGGCCGCGGACTCCGATGAGTAAGAGTATGACATGGAAGACGAAGACCTGTGCGTCCTAGTATGTTTTATTCTTCTTGTCGATGACTCGGAGCTTCATTTCCCGGAATTCACGGACAGCGAAGATGCCGGAGACGGGGAACCACAAGAAGTTGGAACACGGACGCCATCCTGTTTACAGGAAAACGGTTTGCTTAAATTCCGTTTAAAACGTGTCAGGACGTTTGTGGTACACCGTTGAATGGCCTCCTGCCGTGTGCACCGGATACTGGTTTTATGGTCCACGTTCAAAGATGCGTAGAGACTCTTTGAGCGGTCACGCGGTGCTGTCTTTTACTCTCTTTTTGCAACGAAAGCCCGTCGTCGTCCGCCGTCCACCCAAAATTCTCAATCTACCAGGCTCAGAAAAGAAAATGGCGCATGGCTCGGATCTCAACCGATTTTAACTGGCCTTTGGCTAGATCACCTCTGCTATGCCCTCGCGTCTAATTAAGTTTATCGTTAGCAGGCCAGCAAGACGAGAGAATTTTATAAGTGGCCTATGACGGAGGCCATGCGACCAACTTGAGATTGGGACTTAGACGTGGCCGCCCCGAGTAAAATAAGCAACGCTAAGACAACGGGAATCTGCTTTGCAACCATGTTATCGTCTGGTATCTTGTGCCCCTACGATTCCCTCCATGAACTTCCCCATCATTTCCTGGACCTCTTTTTCTAAAGAAAAAACCATTCCCTGCGTCTACTACTAGCTGAGAACCTTTCTATCCGTGACGATGGCCATAGCAGCTACTCGTAGTAAGTGGTGCAAGTTCTACGATGATCCATCCGGACAGCATCGATCAGCTTCTACGGTCGAGTATGAATTCTAAGTGGAGGAGTTCGAGTAGTACCTTGGTCGTCGTCGTCGTACTTTGGGAGGTCGTCGACGTCGAAGAGCATCCGCGGCGAGGATTCGGCCCGCAGGTTCCCGACGACGAGGACGCAGGCCGGGAGCGTGAGCAGGCAGAGCAGCAGCGCGGCGCGCAGGCACTTGCGCCGGTGCCTGCCCCGCCCCGCCTCCTGCTGATCCGCGGCGTGGGCGTGGGGGTGCGGCGCCCTTGCCTCCGTCTCCAGGCCTCCGCCGCCGCCGCGCAGGGGCAGCCTCTCCTCGTGGCCGCCGTTGCTCCCCCGCCAGCTGCTCGGTTGTTTCTCCATGATCGAGCTGCCCCACGCTACCTCTCCGCCCCGTGCTCGCCGTGTAGAGCGGGCCGGCTAGAAGAAGCGTCTTGTTTGCGCTTTGCTTCGGGTTCGGGGTGGAGCGGTCAAAGCTGTGGAAGGGCCGCGGCCGGGTGGGCGCTGCAACTTGCGAGAGAATAGGGGCGCGCTCGTTATCGTCGTGGGTTTGGACGTGATGGGCTGAAGACGGAGCTTGCAACGTGGTGGCAGTGGGTTTGGCAACCGAGCACTGCTATTCAGCCGACGCTTTTCACACGATATACTCGGACGACCATGCCCATCAGACCGTTTGTAAATTATATTAGATGCACATCAGTCTCACGACGTAGAGTCTGTGTCGGCTGCAGATCGGCCATACCGTGTCGTGTGTACATCAGTTTCGTCGTTGGCAACTTGGCATTACTAAAACTTTCTTTTGCTGTCATGAGTGGATTTGCACTGTAATCCATGAGTCCGTTCATGTGAGGTCCGAAGGAGTTGCAGAATATAACTGAAGAGGTATAGTAAACGTGCATGTGCAACGCACGTACTGCCTAATGTTCTAATGATATGCGAAAATTCACTGTATATAAAAGGATAATCTGATAGTAGTAGTGAAAAATATTTAAAATGAATTGTTTTATAGAAAAGGTTCATTTTCCTTCCAAAAAAGCTACTACATTCACATTTCAGACTAATAAAGAATGGAAACTACGCTTGATGATAATTTTAGTATCTCGGTTACTTCCAAACAGTCAATTAAGAACTGTGACACCTAATGACCAAGTATTTTATCATACAGTAAAATAACAATGGAGACAACACCTAATGAGTAACGACCAATGGTCGTTTCAAAACATCCTGCAGCGACGAATCATCAAGACATCAACCACTAGCCAAGGGTCTGAAGCCGCCCACTAATTTTCTCCTACCTCTTATGCAGCACGATTCAATTCAAACAAATGTTATGTTCAAATCCACCGAAATCCCAAGGAAAATGCAAAACATTTGAGTGTATATATGGTAGAAAAAAATATGCAGTTTCAGCGGTGAAACTTCCTTTGCAAGCTTGACGGGCCTTTGTGCGGGCCAGATAACTTACTTGATAGTGCATCACTATACACCAACGAGCAATTAAGAAAAATTGAGGTACAATAAACACATGAAAAATTCACAAAACACCTACTTTTTTTTTACCTGGATATGGTTCCATCATGTTTCAAGATTGTTATGGGATTCACTGTTGACGAAGGACCCAAGTGTCCACCGGCTGTACGCACCGCTGTTGACGTGCACCTGAAAGATGGAATCATGAAATACATGAAGATGCCCAAACAACCAGTTTCTCACCACATGGTGTCATGGTTGTCAATACCATATAGAAATAGATCAATGTGGAAGTACAAGCATACTAAAAACCTTGAGAAGTTGTAGTTGTGTTGCTGTACAATAAAAATTCTTCAATAATTCTGCAATAAAAAATACTCTAGTGACTACTGCCTATATGTATTTCTATATGGTATGGGTAATAATTGAACATATTACGTGCTGGTGTACTGCCTAACTCCTGTCTCTGGACAAACTGAAACCGGGGTTGCCGCATGCCTGCAGTCTCCAGACTCTACTGAATCAAAGTAGCGTGAAGGACAGGAGGAGCTTCCGGGTGTAGACAAATTCAGATTTGTGCCGAAAATCTTGTCAAATTCGATGTAAATTTATCTAAATCAGATATTCACGGCAAGTGAGCAACCATGGGGGATTGGGGTATCAGGGTATGAGGTACGTCTGTCGGAAGAAGACAATGGGCTCAGCAGCAGCGTGCCTGAGCGGACTGGGCGACTCCAGCAGTCCGACTAAGAGGGGAGGCTCGGCGCGCTGCTGGCCGGTGGTGCGCGCATGTGCGGACAGCAGCAGGCCGGGCGGGCAGAGGCAGGCCACGGCACCGGAGCGCCCGAGCGGACTGGGCGGCTTCAACAGTCCGGCTAATAGGGATCGCTTGGCGCGCTGTTGCGCGGTGGTGCGCCTCCACGGACAGCAGCCGGCCGGGCGCGCCAAGCAGGCCACGGCACCGGTGAGGAGAGCTCGCGTTCGCCGGCCTGAAATCCGTCTGCAAGGAGGAGGGGAAGGCAGGAGCGGCGGCTAGGGTTCTCCCACGAGCCAAGTACAGAAACGATGCGGGTCGTGAGTTTTCGTACGATCGAGCAGGTTTGTGAGGTCCGTCATCGTTGATCAAGTCAGTCCGTCGATTTCGACGTACGTAACAAATCTCAAGCCAAGGTGCACTCCAGCGGACCGAGGATGATCTGGTGAATGGGGACGACAGTCTATATCTGTCTTTTCTTTTTCTTTGTGATCGAGTGAAAGGCCTATCTCTGTCATGGTAGAAGAAATTTGTTGCAGTATTACGGAAGGAGGAAAAAAAAACTAAATGAAGTAACTTTCCCTTGCGCAGTGCTCGAAGTCTTAGTGCTGACCTTTGCAAACATATTTTTATTATCTTATTTTATTATACTTTCTCTTGGTGCCCTCCATCGACCTTGATTATACACTAGCTGACTTGATTGTACTTCGTCAGGTCCTTTTTACTCTGTATATAAGAACTGTCTGAAGTCAAACTTCATAAAGTTTGACCATATTTATATGAAAAAATATTAACATTTACAATGCTAAATTTATAAAATATGAAAACTAAAGTCTTGATTTCACATTCTGAACGTTGGTATTTTTGTCTATAAACTTGATCAAAGTTTATGAGGTTTGACTTCAAACAAATCTTAGTATATGCGAACTAAAAAGGACCGGATGGAGTCCACCAGCCGAAGTTTGGGCTGCATGCACGTTGCGTTTACTAGATTTTCTCTTTGACAAGGCGGGGTCTGATTTGCAAGCAAAAAGACCATGGTGACCTTGGTCTTTGTGGTAAAACACATTGATATCAAAAATAGGTGTTTGTTTGATAAATCATTGTACAAAGTACTTAGTGCGGATGATTTTGGCATGAATTGCTTAGAAACAAGCACTTCCACTCAAAAACCACTGATCCGAGCCGACTAGACTGGAGTACTTTCATCAAGGAAGACATCTATTATCAGAACTCAACAGCCCACACAACATAGAGGCATTGTACCAACAAATGCATCCTAGATAAAACATTATTGTTATCGGTTAAGATATTGGAGGTGGCTCCAGAATAGGGAAATGCATATATTCAGATAACTCATGAGTACAGATGGGGGAGACAAAATCATGGTAGAAATAGTGATATTACACAACCCAATATTAGCCAGACCACAACAACTCATATCACTACGAGGACAGAAGGTACATATTTTCCAAGTATTTGCCTGCATGGTGTATACTCTTTCACTTGCGAGGCTATTGTAATTAAATTATTATTTTCAAAGTGAATAGGAGAGAAGAAGTTTA
Organism: Triticum aestivum; assembly: GCF_018294505.1. Taxonomy (NCBI): domain Eukaryota; kingdom Viridiplantae; phylum Streptophyta; class Magnoliopsida; order Poales; family Poaceae; genus Triticum; species Triticum aestivum. Next base: position 624,664,255 of record NC_057810.1, on the reverse strand, counting down.
TGAGTGAAAAGCGGGTGTCTCTTACAAGCAGTAGTATTAAGTGCAGCTTGGATCGTGTATATACTACCTCTGTTTCTAAATTAAGATATTTTTGTAGTTTAAATTGAACTGCCAAGACATCTTATATTTAGAAACAAAGGGTGTATTTCAGTTAGGAGAATGTCAAAATTAAATAATTTTGTCAAAGTGAATATGATGGAACAAAGTTCATGTCTCTTACTAGTTGGGATATATTTGACAATTCTTTTTTTTTACGAAAACGATATCTCAATATAGCACGCTATAGTGGGAAAGTACCATTTTGAGTTTGAGAGAATAGTAAATTAAAAAAATAAAAAAAACTGATTTTTTTTCGTGATATACTTTGACAAATGTTCTAAGTGTTTGCAAATTTTCATAATGAGATCACATTCGTGGAAGGTGTGGCAAAAAAACAAATTCAGTGCTCCAAAATGCTTTCGAAAGTAGCATTTTCAAAGCATCATTTTTTATATTTCTTTTGTCACGCCTTCCTCGAATGTGATCTCATGATGAAAATTTGCAAGCACTTAGAATATTTGTCAAAGTTCACATAAAAAATAAATCAGTTTTTTTAGTTTTTTTATTGTACTGTTCATGCGGGCTCATTTGAGTTCGAACTCAAATACTCCACGTCTGCTATAGCGTAACATCTGAAGAAGTGCGATAGTAAATATGTTAGAGCACTATTTTTTCCATTCCTCTGGACCAAAGGCTCAAATTTTGAAAACACGAAAATGACACAAGGAGCAATGAAGAAGAAACTCATGACCCACTTAGTCCATCTAGAAGCTACATCGAGCACAAATACGACGACTGAACCACCATGCCGGTGAAGAAAATATGCCCTAGAGGCAATAATAAAGTTATTATTTATTTCCTTATATCATGATAAATGTTTATTATTCATGCTAGAATTGTATTAACCGGAAACTTAGTACATGTGTGAATACATAGACAAAACAGAGTGTCCCTAGTATGCCTCTACTTGACTAGCTCATTAATCAAAGATGATTATGTTTCCTGGCCATAGACATGTGTTGTCATTTGATAAACAAGATCACATCATTAGGAGAATGATGTGATGGACAAGACCCATCCGTTAGCTTAGCATTATGATCGTTACAGTTTCATTACTACTGCTTTCTTCATGACTTATACATGTTCCTCAGACTATGATATTATGCAATTCCCGAATACTGGAGGAACATTTTGTGTGCTACTAAATGTCACAACCTAAATGGGTGATTATAAAGGTGCTCTACACATGTCTTAGAAGGTGTTTGTTGGGTTGGCATAGATCGACATTAGGATTTGTCACTCCGTGTTTCGGAGAGGTATCTCTGGGCCCTCTCGATAATACTCATCACTATAAGCCTTGCAAGCATTGTAACTAATGAGTTAGTTGCGGGATGAAGTATTACGGAACGAGTAAAGAGACTTGCTGGTAACGAGATTGAACTAGGTATGATGATACCGACGATCGAATCTCGGGCAAGTAACATACCGATGACAAAGGGAACAACGTATGTTGTTATTCAGTTTGACCGATAAATGTGAGAACCTGGAATTAACTTCCAGACCCTCCTGTGTATATTTGTCAACCCCAGGATCATTGTTGACAACACAACGAAATGATATCATTGCACAATATGTAAAAAGTATTACAAATTTAAATATATCTTGCCCCAAGGCATACCTAGATAAATGTCTCATGACATTTATTACATTCAGAAAAACAGCGGAAAGTACAATGCGTAGCGACTCCATCTTAGCCACAGGCAGTTGATGTAGTCCACGTGACATCACTCCTACGGATCGCCATAGTTGTCATAGTCATCACCTTCGTCTTCATGGAACTCTGTTGTTCAACAAAAGTATTGCCATGAGTACATTACGTACTCAACATGCCTCCCACGGGGAAGGACCTAATAGCTACATGTGGCTTCAAAGGAAGGCTATATGGCTCATTTGCATAAAGCTAATTTTGTTTGACAAATAAAGTAGTTGGATAAAAGAAGTTTTAGAAGAAAAACATGTTTTATCTCCAGAATAACTTTCATCAAGTGAGGATCCTCGATCAACTCATGTCCTTCATAGGTTTCAAGAATAGGGGCAAAGAGGGAATAAGTAAGACAGGTCCCGTACGTCAAGAAAGATTCATGTGTTGCCCATGACCGTGGACACGGCTATTCGAATAATTTTACGCTCTGCAGAGGTTGTACACTTTACCCACACGACACAATCCCGACTTGTTGCCACTAGCCGTCACTAGCATAGTACACCATTTGGTATACCGGCAGGGAGATTGTGACAAGGTCTTTCATTAGACCAAACTTACTGTGCCAAGCCCACTAGGTTTCAACACGGAAGTAACCGCAGTTCATAGTCCGGGCACCCCTTTTGTGCCGAGGATACTCCTCGCAAGGCAGCTATCCCATCTGCGGTACGGCGATGACGACAATAAGAGTGCACTAACTAATTAACCAAGCCAGTGCCCATATAGCATGTGGTTGTACTGTTATCACAATCTTCAAATCCAAGACTTATTAGGCCTCATGCGGCACGGACGACTGATTGCCCCCTTCAACTCGTGAAGGGCGGCCAATCGCTCCTTCAATCCTTGATTCAGCTGTCGCCCGCACCAGTATTCAGATGGTAAGTTTCACCCAGAGTAGAAGAGGATAGAGAAGGTCAACAAGGGCCAACTGGCCTAGCTCAGCGATGCGTTTCAACTGTCAACAGAGGTCATTCAACAAAGCACCTATAGGTGATAAGCATGGCTAAGCATTTCTACTCTACCGGAATTATATACTTCTACTCAGGTGTCAAGTAAATAGGCGACAAGCGGATTAAGGTAATGTGTCAATCGACACGCTGGCTACGAGAATTAAAATAGCATGCACATAGTAACAATAAAACTCAATGCAATTTTGTAAACCATAGGATAAGTATGATCAAAGAAGGAGGCATGCCTTCGTTGTTGAGTCCTTCTTCGGTAACCTGATTTGTCCTTGTCCAACATCATCGTCACTCCCTACTCGTCGTAACGATAGCAAAGGCAAACACAATAAATACCGGAGCAAAAGTAAATCCAAATAACATCCAAAACAAATTAAGGGTTGATGGATGAAAAGATATTGATCAAGATGGAGATTCCGAAGATGAGGAGCATGATAGGAATGTAAGAGATATGATTCAATGAAGGAACATGGTTTAGGTTGAAACGTCTAAGGAAGGCTTGTTAACAAGACTAACATTTATATATGAACTTCGTTATGAACCACTAGTAGTTCCCACTACGCATCCTCGCTAAATTGGAAACTACCATATCACAAACACAATGACATCAACACACATGGAATAGAACCAAGGTATGCATTTAATTACACAACCACAACATGGCATGATCAAGGTGAAAGTTAACCACAAATAAACATTTAGATAGACTAAATATTTATAATGGTTAAAAGCAACCAAACATGCCAACTATATGGTAATTCAAAAAGGAAGCATTCCCTAATATGACCAAACCAACATTCTACACCGTACTAGTCAAGGAATCAAACATCCTTCAATAACATGAATTGACTTGATATAGGTCTAGACCTAGATTATTATTAAAAGAAAATATGACCAAGTGCATAACATCAGATCAATTCATTTGTCAAATAATTAACAAGAAACTATAAAACACATAGAACAATAGGCTGAACAACTATCCTAGACATGATATGATTAAGAGCGATAATCAACCACAAATAAATATTTAGATAACTCTAAATATTTATAATGGTCAAACATTAACTAAAGGATATGAATCCACCAAGCATCTAGTAGCAAGCATTCCACAACAAAGGCCAAACTAACACTAAGGTGAAAGGTAAACAAACCACTAATAGTAAGATGCACATCATACGAGGCATGTGAATGGAGAATAACTAGAGGTCTTAACAAATAACACAAGCGTCATACATACAAGTGATCATGAGAAGATACTAAGCCAGGACATGGTCTTAATAATAAAGAACAACTAATACTAATGACCACCAGCAACAATACTATAACCACATGCTTGCAATAATAAAGTACGATACACACTGAGTGTGTTATCAAAGCACAACTCTACTGACATGACATATGACTCGTCCTACGTATAAGAGTCATAGCAACAAGTAAGTTAAACATCTACAAGGAAGAACTAAACTAGGCAACTATAACACATAGAACTTCACAAGACATGAAAGATCACTTGCATGACGATGGCTAGACATACAACAATACAACAACTAGATATAATAGATATGACAAAGGACATGCACACAACAAATGCAATAGTATGATAAACCCGATATGATTGTAAGCATGGGTGATCATCACACGAGATGCCAAAATATGCTACTAATAGAGTACAACTCATAACTATGAGATAACTTAGTTGATATCAACTAACACGACTATCAAGTATGGCAATAGGACACCACCATACATTCTAGTTGTGACATATAAGCACATCGAGGAAGCATACTAAGCCTGTAGGCAAGTAAACAACTAGATCATGGCATCAACCAAATAAAGCAATGAAATATCATAGCATGAATAACAGAGACAACATGCATTTCAATCAAGTACAACTTACACTTGTAAAGACATAAGCTACATAAGCAGGAATGTTCTATAACATGAATTGCTACACACACTATCATCTAGTCACATTTGTCACAACATCATGGAATGATATTGATCAAGCAAGATGGAATCATACACAACTAGCATGTATCTCTCCAAGCAAAGTCTAACAGTATACACCATTGTATCGTAACTCCTAGTAATGTTATAACACATGAAATCATACAATAAACATGCATTCGATGTTTGAACAAGTTCTAGCATGGCAAGGTAATAAACTAAGGTAAATGATCACACATGATAATTACCAAGATGTAATAAACTAAGTTCTATGCCACAAGAATAAATTATATATAGCAATGCAAATAAGAATCATGACATAAAGCATCCAACCATGAAATCTGGATACCAAACATATAGAAAAGAAGAGGAATAACTAGGAAATTATATTCTACGCAATGAACTATAATGCACTCAGTTCCAAACGACAAGGTATTTCATTTGATCTCTAACATAAGCAAAACTATCCAACAAAACGTACAAAAATATATATAAACATTTATTATAGGAATGCCATGATTTCAAACCAATAAAATAAGGATGCGACATGGAAGAACAAGAATATGTAAACTATATCTAAGATTTCTCCATGCTAAACAAAAATACATATATGATGCCTTTCATGATACGATAAACAAAGGAAAGTCTAGAATAATTCTATGGGATTATATGCATGGCAAACATTCATAAAAATTTGTACGCATGCACAAGGACTACATGATACGCAAGAATAACAATACGAGACAACGTACAAGATTATAATAAGTAAATAAAGGAAATCCTTACAATAAATCTAGTCAGTCACATCTAACTTCTAAAATTAAGAAATAATTATGAGCGACTCCTAGACATGTCATGAACATAATAAAAATATTAGACAAACAAGAAAAGTTATTTAACTCATAACACAACAGACTCTAGGCATAAACGACTATATAAAACCCGATTGACCAAACAAGTAGCCTATTAAATCATATATAATCCTACAATTATCAAATAATTATGAGTGACTCCTAGGTATTCATCACAAGTAAAAAAATAAATAAATAGGGTAAGAACACGCACGTAGCGCAATTCCCGTTTGCACTAAACGAACTCCTAATATGATATGTGCGCAAAATCTAAAACCACAAATGGGTTTCTCTAACCACTTACAATGTTTCATCTATTGGGATCAAGATCAAACGATGAACCAAAACGATGGAAATATGTGTGTAATATCTGGTTCTTGCGATGGATAGCATCAACGCGCCCAACGACAAAAATAGGAGGAACTATGATGTCTAGGAGATAATACAAGTGATGTTGAGAAGGCGTGCAAGTGGAATTGGGTAGAGGCTCACCGAGTTTGACGTAAAGGTGCGACGAACTTGATGAACAGTGTACACGCACATGTGAAATTCTTCGCGTGTGGTTCACGGATTGCGTTCTTTCCTCTCTGAATGGATTCATGGCATGGAGGAGAAGTTCCTGGCGCGAGGAAACAGATGGGGATGGCCTCCTTCATCGGGGTCGAACACCGGTGTCCATGGAGCACCGTTTCCTTGCAAAGTGTTCTGGAGAGTTCTGGAGAGAATGAGGAACGGAGAGGGAGGAGTTTCTGCGGGGTGGAAGAAGAGGTGGAGGCGCATGGGATTTATGGGAAAGAGGGAGGGATGTTTCTCTTATGTATGTGTTGCTGTACGTTTCTTCTGTGTGTGTGGGTGGAGGGAGCGTACATAGGAAGGAAGAGGAAGGAGAGGAGGCGTGGGAAGAAGAAGAGGTTTCCCTGGATGGGAGAGATGGCAAGTGGAGAGAAATACACAGGGAGGAGGAATTAAGGAGGATGCATCAGTTAACATGCGTGGTGGCTTTTGAGGTTTCCTCTTCTGTCACTTGTGAACGTGAACCTACAGGAAGGAGAGGAGGTGCTCGCTAGGAGAGCTGGGTGTTGGCCCAGTTCGGCTAGGCCCAAGTGGGAGAGAAAGAAAAAAAATAAAAATTGGCCTTTGGCCCATTTGAGTGAGAGGAAAATTAGTTTGGCTGCACATAGGGGAAAAGAGAAGGAAGGAGATGTTCTGCTAGGGGATTTGGCCACTGCCTATGAGAGAAAATAATTAGATTTTCCTTTTAGAAAAATCTAGAAAAAGAAAGAGAAGCTCAAATAACTATGAAACGAATTTCATATAAACCAAGAAAAATCCAAATGCGCATATTTGAATATGCCAAAGATAAAATAAAGCCCGACTAAAATAAAAGAAGTAAATCAAATTTTAATTTAGGTTCACATTAGTTCAAATTAAATCCTTCAAATTTTCAAAAGTCCAATTTAAGCTTTGTTAACAAATAAAACAAGTGAAATTTTCTCGCACTGGTTTTTGGAAAACTTTTTCTTAAACATTCCAAGAATCGGGGTGTTACAGATCTACCCCCCTTAAAAGAAATCTCGTCCCCGAGATTTGGGTTGACTAAAGAGAATGGGTTGGGTCAGCTTCATCTTCAACATTGTTCTTCTCAGAAACTTATGGATTCACAATTGATTTTGATCTTGGTGGCAATTAACTTCGGGGTCTTGGTTGGAGATTCTTCTGTTGTCGAAACTCATTCTAGCTTGATCTAGGCTTGAAAACAATCCTTCAATCTTGGCATTGGTAACCACACAAGTTCTGAAAGTGGTTGAATGTTCTCCGGTATTGCCTTCTTCTGTAGATCAAGCTTTCATGCCGGTAGACTCATCGATCCGTCTTCAGGTTGAACTTATAGTATGTGTAGTGAAGGTCTTCAAATCTTCGTCTTATATGCAAATGAAGGTCTTCAAATCTTCGATCTCGACACGAATCACCGTCTACTACCCCCCTTAAAAGAGGTTTTCCATAAGGCTCACTTTGATAATAGACCTCCAAATGGTTGTAGTAGCTTCCTTGCTCTCAAAGTATCTCCAGGGTTTATAGAGAAGAGGGAAAGCATAAAGATGAGTTAAAGAATCCTACCAAAGGCAGAGATACCCTAGAAGATAAACAAAATATAACACCGAGATAACCATGAAGCTATCCAAATAAAAGTCAAAAGCAACTCATTTTGGCAAATAGGGTTTTTGTATGACTGCATAGGAAAACACCAAAAATATGCAGAAAATACTCACACAAGAAAGGTTTTGCGTCTACATGCTACGAGTTCTATCACTATAGGGGTGTTAACCAACCTAATCCTATATGGTCGGTCACAATAAATCATGGGGCAAATCTTCGACATGGACGATTGGAGCATGATCGACGGACGTTGCCTTCTTGAGGTCTCGAAGTGTCTTCTCTTGGAAAAATGTTGCTACTCAAAACTTCACGGGTTGAAGTTATCTTGAAATTCTTGGCACATCGTGTGAAGCTTCTGACTTTTCAACACCAAGTGCAGGGAAAAGGGTTTCACATACTACAAAGAAGATGGTAGGGAAGTAGAGTTTAAATTCAATTGAATAAGATGAGATTAAAATGGCAATAGTGAAGCAGAAGAGTACGAGAATGATCCTTTTCAAAATATGTTTCTTATAACAATAGTCCCTAAGGATTTCCATTTCTAACTAAGGCTACGCGACTAGGTCGACATCGGCTCTGATACCACTTCTGTGAGAACCTGGAATTAACTTCCAGACCCTCCTGTGTATATTTGTCAACCCCAGGATCATTGTTGACAACACAACAAAATGATATCATTGCACAATATGTAAAAAGTATTACAAATTTAAATATATCTTGCCCCAAGGCATACCTAGATAAATGTCTCATGACATTTATTACATTCAGAAAAACAGCGGAAAGTACAATGCGTAGCGACTCCATCTTAGCCACAGGCAGTCGATGTAGTCCATGTGACATCACTCCTACGGATCGCCATAGTTGTCATAGTCATCACCTTCGTCTTCATGGAACTCTGTTGTTCAACAAAAGTATTGCCATGAGTACATTACGTACTCAACATGCCTCCCACGGGGAAGGACCTAATAGCTACATGTGGCTTCAAAGGAAGGCTATATGGCTCATTTGCATAAAGCTAATTTTGTTTAACAAATAAAGTAGTTGGATAAAAGAAGTTTTAGAAGAAAAACATGTTTTATCTCAAGAATAACTTTCATCAAGTGAGGATCCTCGATCAACTCATGTCCTTCATAGGTTTCAAGAATAGGGGCAAAGAGGGAATAAGTAAGACAGGTCCCGTACGTCAAGAAAGATTCATGTGTTGCCCATGACCATGGACACGGCTATTCGAATAGTTTTACACTCTTTAGAGGTTGTACACTTTACCCACACGACACAATCCCGACTTGTTACCACTAGCCGTCACTAGCATAGTACACCATTTGGTATACCGGCAGGGAAATTGTGACGAGGTCTTTCATTAGACCAAACTTACTATGCCAAGCCCACTAGGTTTTAACATGGAAGTAACCGCAGTTCACAGTCCGGGCCCCCCTTTTGTGCCGAGGATACTCCTCGCAAGGCAGCTATCCCATCTGCGGTACGGCGATGACGACAATAAGAGTGCACTAACTAATTAACCAAGCCAGTGCCCATATAACATGTGGTTGTACTGTTATCACAATCTTCAAATCCAAGACTTATTAGCCTCATGCGGCACGGACGACTGATTGCCCCCTTCAACTCGTGAAGGGCGGCCAATCGCTCCTTCAATCCTTGATTCAGCTGTCGCCCGCACCAGTATTCAGATGGTAAGTTTCACCCAGAGTAGAAGAGGATAGAGAAGGTCAACAAGAGCCAACTGGCCTAGCTCAGCGATGCGTTTCAACTGTCAACAGAGGTCATTCAACAAAGCACCTATAGGTGATAAGCATGGCTAAGCATTTCTACTCTACCGGAATTATATACTTCTACTCAGGTGTCAAGTAAATAGGCGACAAGCGGATTAAGGTAATGTGTCAATCGACACGCTGGCTACGAGAATTAAAATAGCATGCACATAGTAACAATAAAACTCAATGCGATTTTGTAAACCATAGGATAAGTATGATCAAAGAAGGAGGCATGCCTTCGTTGTTGAGTCCTTCTTCGGTAACCTGATTTGTCCTTGTCCAACATCATCGTCACTCCCTACTCGTCGTAACGATAGCAAGGGCAAACACAATAAATACCGGAGCAAAAGTAAATCCAAATAACATCCAAAACAAATTAAGGGTTGATGGATGAAAAGATACACTAGTGCAGAACTGGGCAATAGCACCGGTTCGTAAGGCCCTTTAGTGCCGGTTCCATAACCGGCACTAAAGTGTGGTCACTAAAGGCCCCCCCCCCTTTAGTAGCGGTTCTGCACGAACCGGTGCTAAAGGGAAACCACGTGGCACGAGCCAGCTCCGGGGGCCTGGAGCCCTTTAGTACCGGTTGGTAACACCAACCGGTACTATAAGGTTTGGGGTTTTTTAGTTTTATGATTTCTTTTTCATTTAATTTTGTGTTTCCGTTTTAATTCTTTTTCGTTTGCTAGTATTTTACGATACTACACATTGTAAACGTTATGCATATATATATATATATATATATATATATATATATAAATAGAATTTCTAGTAGAACCAATCATCGAGTTCAATATGATTGTCATGATATTATAAGCGTTCATATATAACACCACAAAAGCAAATCACTTAAGTTCAGAACGAAGAACACGGACATGAAAGGCCAAGTACTAACTAAGAGCAGCATGAAGAACTAGCTAAATCACTCCTGCTAGCTACTCTCTCTCTGGTAAAATAGCATAGAACATGTATAGCTCTCCTGATTGTTCATACTGGAGCATGCCGATGAACCTGTCTCCTAATCATGGGCTGCGCTTCTCATTGCTGCCCCCTAGTACTTCTTTGCGATCATTAACAATTTTCCTCCAATCTTTCACTATTAAGCATTCATCGCTTCTAGAAATCCTGAATGCATTCATGTGCAATGCAAGATATCTTGGCCTTAAGCTAACAATTGACATCTGACCTTTAGTCTCGATCCCCTGAGGCACAACTGTCATCGGGAGTTCCTGTTGAAGAACATCGTATAGTACTTAATTAATATACTCAGCAATGAAAGTTTAAAAAAATATGTATGCAAAATATGCACTAAGGACAAATAGTAAATATCTTACCATCATTCCTAAATAGATGTGACCGTAGTTCAATACCATCACTATTGGTCGCACGTTTTGAGTACTAACATTTCCAAGTGCAAGAAAAAAATTTGTCTTGACAGTATGAAGATCCTCAAGCCATGAAACATAATGACTTATCTCCTCGCAGTTTAGTTCAGCTCCGGGACAGTAGAAGGTCCTGTCTACCAAGCGCCGGACATGTTTGGTTGAATGGAGATAAGTTGTCAATAGAAATTAGTTGTCAGTTATTTTTGAAATAAGCAATGTCAAAGACAAAAATATATTTGAGAAGAACTCACATAATGGTAGAACTGGAGGCGTCTGCACATCGACCCATATGTCTCTATTACCTTCAATATCATCTTCCGGACGAATATCAAAGGTGATAACCATACCAGGCTCAAATGCATAAGCCTTGCATAGTGCTTGCCAAGTTTTGCATTCAAAATAGGTGTACGTGTGTGCATTGTATACTTTGACGTTGAAAGTATAACCATCATGCTCAGTTTTCAGATAAGCTCTCTTTACCTCCATAGTTTTCATATCTTTGAAATCTATCTTATCCAAGACAAAAATTCTTGCATGACATGGGATGCGCTAGTAGAATAGTGAAAATTAAAAATTATAAGTCAGGCAAATGAAGCATATATAAGCCATGCTTAATTACGAAAACAGACTTGTCGTTGTGACTTACTGTATCGAATTCGAAAGTCTCATCCAGCTTGATGCTGAATCGCCTACCATCAACAAAGAAATTTCTGTCGCACTGGCCGCGCTCGTCTTCACAGTATGTGCACATACCGAAATTTTTTCCGTCGTCAGACGACATTTCCTATGTTCATATTAGGCGAAACATTAAACACTTACTAATTTAATTAATTCAACTACTTCTATTAATTCAACTAAGCATTTACTAAAAATAAACTAGTTATATTAATTCAGTTAGTTCAACTAAGCATTTACTAAAAATAAACTAGTTATATTAATTCAATTAGTTCAACTAAGCATTTACTAAAAATAAACTAGTTCTATATATTAATTCAACTAGTTCAACTAAGCATTTACTAAAAATAAACTAGTTCTATATATTAATTCAACTAGTTCAACTAAGCATTTACTAAAAATAAACTAGTTCGAATATATATCTAACTATAATATTTTAATTAGATAATCAAATCTCAGATACGACAATTTTCTTACTAAAAATAAACTAGTTATATTAATTATTCAACTAGTTCAAATCTCATATACCTAAACTAGTTCGACAATTTTCTTACTAAAAATAAACTAGTTATATTAATTATTTAAATAGTTCAAATCTCATATACCTAGCTAATTAATATCTAATTAAATTTTCTAAAAAACAGAAAACAGAAAACAGAAAATAAGTAAAAGATGTGTGTGTGTGTATGTGTGTAGTGTGTGTGTGTATGTGTGTATGTGTGTGTACGCCGCCCCGTACGCCGCCGCCCCGTACGTACGAGCGGGGGCGCCGGCATACGGGGCGAGGGCGGCGGCGTACGGGGTGGGGGCGCCAGCGCGCGGGTGCGAGAGACGACGTACGGGACCGCGACGACGACGACGGATGGCGACGGTGTTCGGGGCAGCGGCGCGAGACGACGACGACGACGGGCGGCGGCGGGGACAGCGACGACGACGACGGACGACGGGCGACGGGCGGCGACGACGGGATCGAGCGGCGCGCGGCGATGTCGAGAGGTTGGAGACGAAAGTGGGGAGATGTATGATGGAGTCATGTACCTAGGGTAGGGTCACAGACCTGATCTAAGTACCCTGCCCGAGGACACCCTTAGAAGAGATCACCTTCCAGTCGACCTACGAGGGACTTACTCGACTGACTTGAAGGACTCGACCACGAAGACTCACTCGACCACCAGAAGGTCAAGAGGCACTCTGCACTGCAACGGCCTGTAATTAAGTAGACTTTATGATAGTAAAGACACTTTATGTGGGGCGTTACCAGTAACGCCCCGGACTTAATGTACCTTAAACCCTTCATTACGTGGGTTGGCTGGGGTCCTGGCGCACTCTATATAAGCCACCCCCCTCCACAGGCAGAAGGGTTCGGCACCCTGTAATTCATATACACATAATCCACTCGACCGCCTCCGGGCTCCGAGACGTAGGGCTTTTACTTCCTCCGAGAAGGGCCTGAACTCGTACATCTCTTGTGCCTACAACCTCTCCATAGCTAGGACCTTGCCTCTCCATACCTACCCCCACTCTACTGTCAGACTTAGATCCACACAGTTGGCGCCCACCGTGGGGCCGGTGTTTTAGCGATTTTGTGGAGAAGTTGCGATTCTTCCAAGTGCTTTCATCATGGTAGCTGCTGGAGTTTTGGTCGAGGGTCGAGAGATTCGTCTCGGTGCTCTCACCTTCGTCGCCGACGACTCCGCCTGGCTCCAGGAGGCTCCACTCGATGTCGATGCACTCCCCGTCCGTGGTGCGACGCATTTTCGCGCATGTGTCCACGGCGTTCTGCTGCGGCAACCGTCGACCCCATATCGGTCGACTCCCCTATCGACCACCCTCCCGGTCTCCCGCCAGCGCAAGCGCTCGGGTCGGTCGAGGCTTCAGCGGTGGGTGAGACACGCGGTGGCTCGCCAGACGGCCACCACCCAAGTTGCGGCAATCGAGCCCGACGAATCTCTCTACGGCCTGTTCGATCTGTCGACTGGCTCCGTAGAGACTGCATCCGAATGCGATAGCAGTGATCCAGCGGCCGAAATCTTGATGGTCGACGGGCCTCGCAGCCCCCCTGGCTTCGCCCGTGATGGTGGGGCAGGCGACGGAGGCGACCCCGCACGAGACCACGAAGAGTACCGGCCCGAGCCACTCGACTCTCTGCAAAGAGAGGAACTTCGTCGCAGGAACATGGATGCCCTGCATACTCCCATCGCAGGAGAAACCCCCGAGGCTCGCGCCTTGGAGGAGGCACGTTTGGCCAATTTGGCCGAACGCGCTCGCCTGGAGAATCTTCAGCGAGCACTCGACGAGCGCGCGCGGCAACGAGTTCCCGACGCCAGTCGACGTCAACTCTTCCCGCCGACTCAGGTATATCGAACCCCAATCCAGAATTTAGTAGCTGCGGCCCGTATAGCAGAGTCCATCCAGCCCTCTCAGTCGGAAGCTGGCAGAGGCTTGATGCAGATTAGGGATCTGCTCCGGGAAGCAGGAGATCAGAATTCAGCCGTGTCGCAGTCGCGCAACAGAATTCACAGTCGATCCGTCGCTGCGAATACAGTTCAGTCGGCTCACAGTCCCAGATCGCCTCCGCGGCGTGAAGGGCGCGAGAATCGGCGAGACCAATATGGAGACCGACACGACCGAGATGATAGGCGTCGAGTGCCCACTTCCCCTCCGAGGGGTGGGTCTTACGCTCCTCAGCAGCAAGATGACAGACGTCATCTCAGTGCGGGGCGAAGAGTTCCAGTCGACCCCAGAGAACCAGGCTTCGACGCGCGATCCATTATCGTGCAAGGCTTGGTCGACCGGAACAGAGCCCATCGAGGTGGACTCGACAGAGATGCGCCCACGAGCAGTCGAGTGCACGTTTCTGGTCCGGAATGTTTCAGCAGAGCTATCAGAGCCGCAGTGATTCCTCCCAATTTCAGGTTGGCAACAGGAGTCAGCAAGTTCACCGGTGAGTCTAAGCCTGAAACTTGGCTTGAGGACTACCGAGTGGCAGTTCAGATTGGTGGTGGGAATGACGAGGTGGCCATGAAGCATTTGCCCCTCATGTTGGAAGGTTCTGCCAGAGCGTGGTTGAATCAGTTACCTCCTAGCAGTATTTACACTTGGGAAGATCTGTCCCGAGTGTTTGTCAGAACGTTTGAAGGAACTTGCAAGCGACCGGCTGGATTGACGGAGCTGCAAGTCTGCGTGCAGAAGACCAATGAGACCCTCAGGGAGTATATTCAGAGATGGATCACTTTGCACCATACTGTGGAGAATGTGTCTGATCATCAGGCAGTCTGCGCCTTCAAGGATGGTGTCAAGAACAGAGAATTGAGTTTGAAATTTGGTCGAACCGGAGACATGACCTTGAGTCGGATGATGGAAATTGCTACCAAGTACGCCAACGGTGAAGAAGAAGACCGACTCCGAAGCGGCAAGCACAAGCCGAGCCAGTCGGAGAAGGGAAACACCAGTCGGAAACAGAAGCGGAAGGCTGAACCGGCAGCTCCTGGAGAGGCTCTGGCCGTGGCTCATGGAAAGTTTAAAGGGAAACCAAAAGGATCCTGGAACCCTAAGAAGGTAAAGGATAAAGAAGGGAACGACGTGATGGATATGCCGTGTCATATCCACACGAAGAAAGACGAAGAGGGGAATATCATTTACCCAAAGCATACCACTCGCCAATGTCGACTCCTGATCCAGCAGTTTCAAGGAAACAGTCTAAAGACAAGGAAAAGGAGTCGGACAAGGCCGAAGACAAGGAGGACAGTGAGGAAGGATATCCGCATGTCAACTCCACTCTGATGATCTTTGCAGATGTGGAAAGCAAGAGTCGATTGAAAGTCATTAACCGCGAGGTGAACATGGTTACCCCAGCAAAAGCAAATTATCTGAGATGGTCCCAAACACCCATCACATTCGACCAATCTGATCACCCGACTCATATTGCCACCCCTGGGAGGCAAGCTTTGGTGGTCGATCCAGTTGTCGAAGGCACTCGACTGACAAAAGTGCTGATGGACGGTGGTAGCGGGCTGAATTTGTTGTATGCAGACACACTGAAAGGAATGGGCATTCCGATGTCCCGACTGAGCACCAGTAACATGAGCTTTCATGGAGTTATACCAGGGAAGAAAGCCGAGTCACTCGGCCAAATAGCTCTGGACGTGGTGTTTGGTGATTCGAAACATTTTCGCAAAGAGAAGTTGACGTTTGAGGTCGTGGATTTTCAGAGTGCATATCATGCCATTTTGGGGAGACCAGCTTATGCACGGTTCATGGCTCGACCATGTTACGTGTACCTCAAATTGAAGATGCCCGGCCCCAAAGGAGTGATCACTGTCACCGGTGATCGGAAAAAGGCAGAAGAGTGCTTTCAGAAGGGCTCAAAGATTGCTGATTCCCAGGTGACAGCGGTCGAGTTTGAAGAATACAAGCAAAACGCAGATCCGAGTGATTTGCTGCGATCCAAGAAACCCGCCACAGAATCTGCATTTCAGTCGTCCGGTGAGACGAAGCCTGTTCACATTCACCCGACCGACCCCGATGCAGCACCGACCCACATCTCCACAACACTCGACCCGAAATAGGAAGAAGCGCTCATCCAGTTCCTCCGTGAGAACTGGGACATTTTTGCATGGAAGCCCGCTGACATGCCAGGTGTTCCCAGGGGACTGGCTGAGCATCGCCTAAGAGTCGACTCATCAGCAAAACCAGTCAAAGAGCATCTTCGGCGGTCCGCCGTCCAGAAGAGAAAAGCCATTGGTGAGGAAGTGGCTCGACTGTTGGCGGCAGGATTTATCCGAGAGATATACCACTCCGAGTGGCTCGCTAATGTCGTCATGGTTCCTAAGAAGGACAAATCGCTCCGAATGTGCATTGATTTCAAGCACATCAACCGGGCCTGCCCGAAAGATCATTTTCCTCTCCCTCGCATAGATCAAATTGTTGACTCGACCGCGGGATGTGAGAGATTGTCTTTTCTAGACGCCTACTCCGGGTACCACCAGATCCGTCTGTACGGACCCGACGAGGTAAAAACAGCTTTCATCACTCCATTCGGGTGCTTCTGCTATATCACCATGCCATTCGGCCTCAAGAATGCCGGAGCCACATTTATGCGAATGATTCAGAAGTGTCTACTCACTCAAATCAGTCGGAATGTGGAAGCGTATATGGATGATATCGTCGTCAAGTCACGAAAAGGTTCCGACCTGCTCGCTGACCTCGCCGAAACATTTGCCAACCTCAGAAGGTATGATATCAAGCTCAATCCATCAAAGTGCACATTCGGAGTTCCTGGTGGCAAGTTACTCGGTTTTCTCGTTTCCGAGCGAGGGATCGACGCTAATCCAGAAAAGATCGGCACTATTCTCCGAATGAAACGCCCTGTGCGAGTGCACGATGTCCAGAAGCTTACTGGATGCTTGGCCGCATTAAGTCGATTCATCTCACGACTCGGTGAAAAGGCATTGCCTCTTTACCGACTGATGAAGAAGGCAGACAAGTTCGAGTGGACTCCAGAAGCTGATGCAGCGTTTGCCGAGCTAAAAGCTCTGCTCTCCACCCAGCCGGTGCTTGCTGCTCCAATCAGCAAAGAGCCTCTGTTGCTTTATATCGCAGCCACAGGACAAGTCGTCAGTACAGTGCTTACGGTCGAGCGGGAAGAAGAAGGAAAAGCTTTCAAAGTTCAGCGCCCAGTGTATTATTTGTCTGAAGTCTTGACTCCATCCAAGCAGAGATATCCTCATTATCAGAAGCTTGTGTATGGAATATACATGACCACAAAGAAGGTTGCTCATTATTTCTCTGATCATTCCATCACAGTCGTCAGCGACGCTCCACTATCAGAGATTTTGCACAACAGAGATGCAACTGGTCGAGTGGCGAAATGGGCGATTGAACTTCTTCCCCTTGATATCAAGTTTGAGGCAAAGAAAGCCATTAAGTCCCAGGCAATAGCAGATTTCCTCGCCGAGTGGATTGAACAGCAGCAGCCGACTGAAGTTCACTCGGAGCA
The DNA here is from genome assembly GCF_018294505.1 of Triticum aestivum. Classification (NCBI taxonomy): domain Eukaryota; kingdom Viridiplantae; phylum Streptophyta; class Magnoliopsida; order Poales; family Poaceae; genus Triticum; species Triticum aestivum. Next base: position 624,646,710 of record NC_057810.1, on the reverse strand, counting down.
TTGGACCATGTTTTTTGATGGCTCTAAGATGTTGAATGGTTCCGGTGCTGGGGTTGTCCTGGTTTCCCCCAGAGGAGATAAGCTCAGATATGTGCTCCAGATTCACTTTGATTCCTCCAACAATGAGGCAGAGTATGAGGCCCTCTTATACGGATTGCGCATGGCCATTTCACTCGGCGTCCGTCGCCTGATGGTCTATGGCGATTCAGATTTAGTGGTCAACCAAGTGATGAAGGAGTGGGACGTGAGAAGCCCAGCCATGACTGGATACTGCAGTGCAGTGAGGAAGCTGGAAAAGAAGTTCGAGGGGTTGGAGCTCCATCATATACCCCGACTGAAAAATCAAGCAGCTGATGATCTAGCAAAGATAGGTTCCAAGAGAGGAGCCATTCCGAGTGGTGTGTTCTTGGAGCATATACACACTCCGTCAGTCAAAGAAGATCCTTTCACCGAAGAAGCTCCACAGCCCAAGAGTGCCACAGATCCGACTGAGGTTGAAGTCCCAGCAGTGGTCGACTTGGTCATGGAGGTCTTGGTGGTCATTCCCGACTGGACAGTTCCGTATATCGCGTATATCCTGAGAAAAGAGCTCCCGGAGGATGAGGAAGAGGCTCGACAGATCGTCCGTCGATCTAAAGCCTTTACCGTAATCAAAGGACAGTTATATAGAGAAAGCGCGACTGGAGTTGGTCAGAAGTGCATAACACCAGAAGAAGGTCGAATCATCCTTAATGATATCCACTCGGGAACCTGTGGTCATCATGCGTCCTCTCGGACCATCGTGGCCAAAGCATACCGAGCCGGATTTTACTGGCCAAAGGCGAATGAGATGGCAAAGGAAATAGTGGATAAGTGCGAGGGATGTCAGTTCTACTCGAATATGTCGCACAAGCCTGCATCAGCTCTGAAGACCATTCCACTCGTCTGGCCTTTCGCAGTATGGGGGTTGGACATGGTCGGTCCTTTGAGAACAGGCGAAGTGGCTTCACGCATGTACTGGTGGCAGTCGACAAGTTCACCAAGTGGATTGAGGCTAAACCAATCAAGAACCTTGACGCCGGTGCTGCTGTTAGCTTCATCAGGGAACTGATATTCAGATATGGAGTCCCGCACAGCATCATTACGGATAATGGGTCGAACTTTGACTCGGAAGAATTCAGGGATTTCTGCAACTCTCAAGGCACACGAGTCGACTACGCTTCGGTCGCCCATCCGCAGACGAATGGACAAGCAGAGCGAGCCAATGGCCTGATTCTCAAGGGATTGAAACCCCGACTGATGCGTGATCTCAAGCATGCAGCTGGAGCTTGGGTCGACGAACTTCCCTCGGTGCTTTGGGGACTGCGGACCACACCTAATCGGTCGACCGGAAGAACTCCATTCTTCTTGGTCTACGGAGCTGAAGCAGTCTTGCCGAGTGATCTTCTCCACAATGCTCCTCGAGTTGAGATCTACAACGAAGCAGAAGCTGAACAAGCGCGGCAGGACGCAGTCGACCTTTTAGAGGAAGAAAGGGAGATGGCTCTGATCCGATCGACCATCTACCAACAAGATTTGCGTCGTTTCCACGCCAGAAATGTGAGGGGTCGAGCCTTCCAGGAAGGAGATTTAGTTCTCCGAGTGGATCAGAAGAAACCACACAAGCTTGCTCCTTCTTGGGAAGGACCCTTCATCGTCACCAAAGTTCTCCACAACGGGGCGTACCGTCTTTACAACGTCGAACATAATATCGACGAGCCCCGAGCTTGGAACGCGGAACTACTCCGCCCATTTTACACTTAAGTTTATCACTCGGATGAGTTGCAATAAAGTACTCCTGTAGTTCATGGATTTCAAAATAATAGTGTCATAGTTCCTCCATAATTTTTGTCACTTTTTATTTTGTCCAATAAAATTTTCCCCTCAGTGGGTGACTTAGCCGCGAATCCGTTTCGCCTAAGTTTGTAAAAATCCTTACCGAGTGGTGAGCCAGACTCCCACTCGGAGGCTTAGCTGCGAATCCGTTTCGCCTAAGATTAAATAAAATCCTACCGAGTGGTAAGCCAGACTTCCACTCGAGGGCTTAGCTGCAGTCCAAGTACTCGCCTAAGTTATAAAAATCCTACCGAGTGGTAAGCCAGACTTCCACTCGGAGGCTTAGCTGCAGTCCAAGTACTCGCCTAAGTTATAAAAATCCTACCGAGTGGTAAGCCAGACTTCCACTCGGAGGCTTAGCTGCAGTCCAAGTACTCGCCTAAGTTATAAAATCCTACCGAGTGGTAAGCCAGACTTCCACTCGGAGGCTTAGCTGCAGTCCAAGTACTCGCCTAAGTTATAAAAATCCTACCGAGTGGTAAGCCAGACTTCCACTCGGAGGCTTAGCTCCAGTCCAAGTACTCACGTAAGTTATAAAAATCCTACCGAGTGGTAAGCCAGACTTCCACTCGGAGGCTTAGCTGCAGTCCAAGTACTCGCCTAAGTTATAAAAATCCTACCGAGTGAAGAGCAAACCTCTCACTCGGAGGCTTAGCTGCAGTCCAAGTACTCGCCTAAGATATAAAAATCCTACCGAGTGAAGAGCAACCCTCTCACTCGGAGGCTTAGCTGCAGTCCAAGTACTCGCCTAAGATATAAAAATCCTACCGAGTGAAGAGCAAACCTCTCACTCGGGGGCTTAGCTGCAGCCCAGTGCTCGCCTAAGATATAAAAATCCTACCGAGTGAAGAGCAAACCTCTCACTCGGGGGCTTAGCTGCAGCCCAGTGCTCGCCTAAGATATAAAAATCCTACCGAGTGAAGAGCAAACCTCTCACTCGGGGGCTTAGCTGCAGCCCAGTGCTCGCCTAAGATATAAAAATCCTACCGAGTGAAGAGCAAACCTCTCACTCGGGGGCTTAGCTGCAGCCCAGTGCTCGCCTAAGATATAAAAATCCTACCGAGTGAAGAGCAAACCTCTCACTCGGGGCTTAGCTGCAGCCCAGTGCTCGCCTAAGATATAAAAATCCTACCGAGTGAAGAGCAAACCTCTCACTCGGGGGCTTAGCTGCAGCCCAGCGCTCGCCTAAGTGGATTAAGGAATAAGTCGACTGCAGTGAGCGTCTTGCTTTGAACCTGCAAAAGACATTTCAAGCCAAAAGCAATCATATTCAAACATCAAATTCAAGTTCGGAACGATACCTAAAGGAACCGAAAGTGCTCAGGCGCTAAGCCTGTTAAGGTTTATCGGTTACAACTCCACTCGGCATACCGAGGCAAATTTAAAGCGTCGAACTTAAAAGAAGTTTTTTACTCCTCCTGTGGAGGGCTGGAAGGTGCAACAAACTCATCAAGATCAATTCCGTCTGCGATCCGAGTGGCAGCAGCAATGAAAGTTTCCATAAAGTACCTGAAGTCGTGTTTCTTGGTGTTGGCCACCCGGAGGGCCGCCAGCTTGTCTTCTCGCGCATCTTTGCAGTGGACTCGGGCCAGACACAGAGCAACATCTGCACCGCACCGAGCCGAGGACTTTTTCCACTCCTGCACTCGACCCGGGACCGTGTTCAAGCGAGCCACCAGCGACTCGAGGTCGTTCTGGAGTGTCTCCCTGGGCCAGAGCGTTGAGTCGATGCGAGATGTGGCGACCTTCAGCCTTGCAAGATAGTCCACGACAGCTGCAACACGGGACTCCAGTCGGAAAACATTCATGGCAACTTCGTCGTTCACCGGAGAATTGACAGGGTCAAGGTTTGGTTCCAGCCGGCTAGTCTCTTCTTCAAAGTCTTGACAAAATTCTGCAAGGGCGATCACCGAGTCAAGGCAATGGTCGAATGGAAAAATCACAGTTGAAAATGATTGTTGAGCATAAAGGTTTACCTTCAAGCATAAGGAACAGCTTCTTGGCAAGACCACTCAGGAAGGCCTCCAGATCATTTTTCTTCTCAAGAGCAGCTTTCAGATTGGTATTTTCTTGTTCAAGCTTGGTGACTGAAGCTAACTTCTCGTCGGCAAGCTTGATCCTCTCAGCTAGTTCAAGGTCTTTTTTCTGTTGGGCCTCCTTCACCTTACCTGCAAGTTACAGCAAGATCAGATTTCGAAACAAGTAAAGGGAAAAAGCAGTCGTCGAGATCTCACCAAACATACCTTTGGTCTCCTCCTTTGCCTTCGTCAGATTCTCCTGAGCCAGCTTCAAATCCAGCTCGAGCTGAATGTGTTTGTTTTCCAGCTCAGTGTAGCGAGCCGCAAGGTCACAGGATCTCTGCGAAGAATCAATCGACTAAATGTCAAAGATAATTCACTTCCGAGTGAAAAGGAAAAATCATGCGTTTCTAAGACTACAGCCGAATACAAGCATTCGACCGTAGTCTCGGGGACTACACCCAGTGGGTGCACTCAGCGTGCCCCCACTAATCCTGTTGAAGACAGAGTCGACCAGTCGACCTCAAAAAAAACAAGATGTATTCTTTAAGACTATAATCGACTGCAAGCAGTCGACCACAGTCTCGGGGACTACACCCAGTGGGTGCACTCAGCGTGCCCCCACCGGTTTGCGAAATCCAGTCGCCATAGTCGAATGACGGAAAGACTGAACTTATAAAGCCTAAGGCCGACTGCCAGCAGTCGACCTTAGCCTTGGGGACTACACCCAGTGGGTGCACTCAGCGTGCCCCCACCGGTTTGCGAAATCCATTCGCCATAGTCGAATGACGGAAAGACTGAACTTATAAAGCCTAAGGCCGACTGCCAGCAGTCGACCTTAGCCTTGGGGACTACACCCAGCGGGTGCACTCAGCGTGCCCCCGCTAACACGGAGTTTAAATCGACACACCCACTGGGTGATTACTATAAATTCTGGAAAGAAAACAAGCGGTGGTCGACTGACCTGAACATTGCTTTGAAGGGCGGAACTGGCGTCGTAAGCTGCCTGGCTCGCATCCCGGATGGTCTTCAACTGCTCCATCATGATCCCTGCCTGGCGTATCGCCTCCTTCGCGGCATCAGCTTGGTCCTCTGGGACGTGGTGCGTCGTGAAGAGGGAGGGCTGCAGAGCACTCGTCAGTGGATCTGCGAAGGACACAGTGTGTCGAGTGGTGTTTTCCTCCTCCGCGACCAGAGTCTCAGGCACCGTCACATCCTGGGGCACCCTGCCGGCAGACGCTTTCCTACTCCTTCTGTGCTTCAGCGGCTCCTCATCTTCATCATCATCAGGGAGAGTGATAACAACATTGGATGGAGCTACAGAAAAGAATCAGAATTAGAGATCATGAGTCAGTCGACTAGAAACGGTGTTAAGAGTATAGTACCAGGTTTTGAGGTTGCTGCGTCCTCCATCTCATGGTCGTCAGCCCGGGCTGAGGTCTCAGAAGTAGCAGCACTGCAACTCCAAAGAGTCAGTCGACTAACTCCAGCGCCAACCAGAGATAATGTTCGCACAAAACAAGAAGACTCAAGCAGCATGATTACCCTGATATGGTGGGGATGGACACCTTCATCTTCGGCAGGAGCTTGGTCGGCTTTGACGGGGCCGCCCTGGGCTGCTTCGACGCCTTTTCAGTCGGCGCCGGAGAGGTGGTCCGAGGGCGCTTGGTCGACTGTGTAACAGTCGCAACCCCCTTGCCACGTTCAGTCGCAGGGTCATGGACAAGTTTCGACCGCCTTTCCGAGCGCGGTGGTGCGACCTCCTCCTCCTCCTCCTCTTCCTCGTCCTCATCGTCATCATCATCATCGTCATCATCATCATCATCATCCTCAGCGGCGTCCGAGTCCCACTCCTCCTCCTGGCTCTCGCCCCCGCTCGCTTCTCCCTCCTCGGTCGGAGCCTGTGCTCCATTGGGCATCGAGTACAGCTCAGTGAGGGCCTGATAGACATCAAGACAAAGATCAGTCGACCGATCGGCAGAGAAAACAGAAATAAATGTGACGAGAATACAATGGGAAGTGGAGCAGACATACCTTGTTTGGATCACTGTGGCAGTCGAGTGGAGGAATCCTTCTGGCTCCGCGAGGGTTATCCTTGTTCCCAGTAACAGCGGCCATCCACCTTTCCAGAGTGGCATCGTCGACTGCTTCTGGATTGACCCGAGTCACATCCTCAGTCCCGCAGTACAACCACATGCAATGGCTCCGGAACTGAAGAGGCTGGATACGACGCCTAAGAAAAACCTCCAGGAGATCCATACCCGTCACTCCCTCCCGAACCAACTGAACTACACGCTCCATCAGCATCTTCACGTCAGCTTTCTCCTCCGGAATCACCTTCAGAGAGGAGGGCTTGTTCACTCGGCCCATGGTGAACTGAGGGAGTCCACTCGACTGCCCCGGCGTCGACTGATCCTGGCAGTAGAACCAGGTCGACTGCCAGCCTCTGACTGACTCGGGAAATGTCATGGCTGGGAAGGTGCTCTTGTTCCTCACCTGGATCCCCAGACCCCCACACATTTGGACAACTCGGGTTTTTTCGTCGCCTGGGCTCGCCTTCTTCACGGTCTGAGAGCGACACGTGAATATGTGCTTGAACAAACCCCAATGCGGTCGACAACCCAGGAAACTCTCACACATGGACACAAACGCGGCAAGATAGGCGATAGAATTCGGGGTGAAGTGGTGGAGTTGCGCTCCAAAGAAGTTCAAGAAACCACGGAAGAAAATGCTCGGCGGCAAAGAAAATCCGCGGTCGACATGGGTAGCCAGAAGCACGCACTCACCCTCTTCCGGCTGGGGCTGCCACTCTTTCCCCGGAAGCCTCGCAGCTCCATGAGGGATCAGGCCCTCGTTGGCCATGTCGAGGAGATCCTTCTCCGTGATGGTCGACTGGATCCAATCTCCCTGGACCCAGCCTTTCGGCAGGCGAGATCTAGACGAAGACCCGCCACGACTGGTGGATCTCCCCTTCGCCTTCTCCGTCGCCGACGCCTTCTTCGCGCGTTCCAACGCCGCCGTCTTCTCCTTGACCATGGCTGCCGGCGGGACGCGCGAGGGGAAGTTGTGCGGAGGCGAGAGCGAGCGCGTTGGGCGGAGACGAAGGGAACAGAGGGAGAATGCTGAGGCACTGTTCAAAAAACCCTCGCCGGGCGCATTTATAAGATCCCTTCCGAGTGGATGACAGGTGGGCCCGGTCGATCTAATCATATCCTGAACAGTTACGCGGACGCGATACGTGGCGAAAAAAGCGGCGCGGGGATCGAGGCGTCTATGCCCTGTCCCGTCCGAACACCGCGGTCCGCCCCGCTTCGCGCGCTTCCCCAAATTTCGCATCCCGCGGAATCCGCGAACGGCAGATCGGTCTGCCAAACGCGGGATTTCCTGCGATCCGTCGCTCGGAAATCGGCGAAGTCCAAAAGATCACTCGACGAAGGAAAAGAATGGATCGAGTCGACTGAAGAAAAGTTGCTCACTATCAACAAAGAGATTTTTTTCAAAACAACGCACGACCAGTATGCGAAGGCTAATCGGAAACAACATCAACTCCTTCATCACTCGAGCCTCAATCCATTCGGGGGCTAATGATGGAGTCATGTACCTAGGGTAGGGTCACAGACCTGATCTAAGTACCCTGCCCAAGGACACCCTTAGAAGAGATCACCTTCCAGTCGACCTACGAGGGACTTACTCGACTGACTTGAAGGACTCGACCACGAAGACTCACTCGACCACCAGAAGGTCAAGAGGCACTCTGCACTGCAACGGCCTGTAATTCAGTAGACTTTATGATAGTAAAGACACTTTATGTGGGGCGTTACCAGTAATGCCCCGGACTTAATGTACCTTAAACCCTTCATTACGTGGGTTGACTGGGGTCCTGGCGCACTCTATATAAGCCACCCCCCTCCACAGGCAGAAGGGTTTGGCACCCTGTAATTCATATACACATAATCCACTCTACCGCCTCCGGGCTCCGAGACGTAGGGCTTTTACTTCCTCCGAGAAGGGCCTGAACTCGTACATCTCTTGTGCCTGCAACCTCTCCATAGCTAGGACCTTGCCTCTCCATACCTACCCCTACTCTACTGTCAGACTTAGATCCACGACAATGTAACTAAAATTTTCGTAAGTGCTATATATATAGGATGTGCCTTTAGTACCGGTTGGAGCCACCGATCGGTACTAAAGGCCAACTTTGGCCAGGCCAAGAGGTGGGAAGAGCAGGCCTTTAGTACCAGTTGGTGGCTCCAACCGGTACTAAAGGGTGATCTGTAGTACCGGTTGGAGCCACCAACCGGTACTAAAGGCCTCGCGCTGCCACCCCAAAGTTTAGTCCCACCTCGCCGGGCGAAGGGCAGTCGCACTGGTTTATAAACCCAGCCGCGGCTACCTCTTTGAACTCCTCTATATAGCAGGCTTGTGGGCCTAAATTCTGCGGGCTGCCCTGTGAGTCTGCTGGGCCTTTAAGGCCTGTAATTGCACGCCCGTGGCCTAGCAGGCCCACAGGGCAGCGCCCCAATTTTTTTTATATTTTTTTATTTTCTGCTTTATTTTCTTCTATTTATTTCTGCGTAGTTTTTTTATAGTTTTTTCTTTTCTGTTATATTTATTTTCTTCTATTTATTTCTGAGTAGTTTTTCATCTAATTTGCCAAAATTCAACATTTTCAGAGTTCATTTTGTAGTGATTTTCAATTTCACGGTCATTTTATATAGTTTTTTCTTTTCAGCTATAGTTTTTTTTCCTGCTATTTTTTCTTTTCTGCAAAACTTGATGGTCAAAGTCTGGAGTTATAACCAAAGTTTAAAAAAAAGAAATACCGACGTGCAATTAGTTTTTGCCATAATAGAAGAAGTCCAGAGTTGTAATAAGTTATTAAAAATAAAAAAGAGGTGCAATGCTCGTTAATTTGCTTCAAGCCTTTCGGAATAGTGTAAACTGCACTGCGCATAGCTCCGTGCAGTCTACCATATTCCTGAAGGCTTGAAGCTAAGCAACGTGAGCATTGAGCCTCTTCTTCATCGTCTCTGCATTCAGGGCTTATAAACCGCTCCTAGTCCCTCTCTCTTCGCGAGGTGGGACTAAAAAACAGCTTACTAAGAAACTGTAGTACTGGTTCATCCATGAACCGGTACTAAAGGTGCTCGTGCGGCCCCAGCTAGCCTTACCCGACACAACCTCATTAGTACCAATTCGTGGCACGAACTGATGCTAAAGGTTCGCCACGAACCGGTACTAAACAACTCCTCCCGCCTAGCAGTTGGTGCATACTGAACGCAAAAAATATAAGAGCATTTAGATCATGATCTTATATTTCTTTACAGTCTAAATTGTCAATATGATCTTATAACATCAAAAATACTTTGATCATCAATGATCTTTGTGTGTACAATCTGAATTGTCAATATGAGTCATCAAAGATTTATAAACCGATGAAGACTCATATTGCGGCCACAAATTCTACACATAGAGTTCAATGAAGACCAAGTGCTTGTGATAGTTTGAGAAATAACATATTTAAGGTGGTAAAAGGCTTGTTAGGGGAGCGAGGTGGGACTAAAAACAGCTTGCCATAACCTCATTAGTACCGGTTCGTGGTACGAACCGGCACTAAATGGTGATGGTGGGGCCATATCCTAACCACAGGCTGACACAGCCTCTTTAGTACAGGTTCGTGGCATGAACCGGTACTAAAGGTTCGCCACGAACCGGTGCTATTGATCGCCGCCATGAACCGGCACTAATGTACACATTAGTGCCAGCTGAAATTCAAACCGGCACTATTGTGCTTCACATTTGACCCTTTTTCTACTAGTGATATTGATCAAGATGGAGATTCCGAAGATGAGGAGCATGATAGGAATGTAAGAGATATGATTCAATGAAGGAACATGGTTTAGGTTGAAACGTCTAAGGAAGGCTTGTCAACAAGACTAACATTTATATATGAACTATGTTATGAACCACTAGTAGTTCCCACTACGCATCTTCGCTAAATTGGAAACTACCATATCACAAACACAATGACATCAACACACATTGAATAGAACCAAGATATGCATTTAATTACACAACCACAACATGGCATGATCAAGGTGAAAGTTAACCACAAATAAACATTTAGATAGACTAAATATTTATAATGGTTAAAAGCAACCAAACATGCCAACTATATGGTAATTCAAAAAGGAAGCATTCCCTAATATGACCAAACCAACATTCTACACCGTACTAGTCGAGGAATCAAACATCCTTCAATAACATGAATTGACTTGATATAGGTCTAGACCTAGATTATTATTAAAAGAAAATATGACCAAGTGCATAACATCAGATCAATTCATTTGTCAAATAATTAACAAGAAACTATACAACACATAGAACAATAGGCTGAACAACTATCCCAGACATGATATGATTAAGAGCGATAATCAACCACAAATAAATATTTAGATAACTCTAAATATTTATAATGGTCAAACATTAACTAAAGGATATGAATCCACCAAGCATCTAGTAGCAAGCATTCCACAACAAAAGCCAAACTAACACTAAGGTGAAAGGTAAACAAACCACTAATAGTAAGATGCACATCATACGAGGCATGTGAATGGAGAATAACTAGAGGTCTTAACAAATAACACAAGCATCAAACATACAAGTGATCATGAGAAGATACTAAGCCAGGACATGGTCTTAATAATAAAGAACAACTAATACTAATGACCACCAGCAACAATACTATAACCACATGCTTGCAATAATAAAGTACGATACACACTGAGTGTGTTATCAAAGCACAACTCTACTGACATGACATATGACTCGTCCTACGTATAAGAGTCATAGCAACAAGTAAGTTAAACATCTACAAGGAAGAACTAAACTAGGCAACTATAACACATAGAACTTCACAAGACATGAAAGATCACTTGCATGACGATGGCTAGACATACAACAATACAACAACTAGATATAATAGATATGACAAAGGACATGCACACAACAAATGCAATAGTACGATAAACCCGATATGATTGTAAGCATGGGTGATCATCACACGAGATGCCAAAATATGCTACTAATAGAGTACAACTCATAACTATGAGATAACTTAGTTGATATCAACTAACACGACTATCAAGTATGGCAATAGGACACCACCATACATTCTAGTTGTGACATATAAGCACATTGAGGAAGCATACTAAGCCTGTAGGCAAGTAAACAACTAGATCATGGCATCAACCAAATAAAGCAATGAAATATCATAGCATGAATAACAGAGACAATAAATTATATATAGCAATGCAAATAAGAATCATGACATAAAGCATCCAACCATGAAATCTGGATACCAAACATATAGAAAAGAAGAGGAATAACTAGGAAATTATATTCTACGCAATGAACTATAATGCACTCAGTTCCAAACGACAAGGTATTTCATTTGATCTCTAACATAAGCAAAACTATCCAACAAAACGTACAAAAATATATATAAACATTTATTATAGGAATGCCATGATTTCAAACCAATAAAATAAGGATGCGACATGGAAGAACAAGAATATGTAAACTATATCTAAGATTTCTCCATGCTAAACAAAAATACATATATGATGCGTTTCATGATACGATAAACAAAGGAAAGTCTAGAATAATTCTATGGGATTATATGCATGGCAAACATTCATAAAAATTTGCACGCATGCACAAGGACTACATGATACGCAAGAATAACAATACGAGACAACGTACAAGACTATAATAAGTAAATAAAGGAAATCCTTACAATAAATCTAGTCAGTCACATCTAACTTCTAAAATTAAGAAATAATTATGAGCGACTCCTAGACATGTCATGAACATAATAAAAATATTATACAAACAAGAAAAGTTATTTAACTCATAACACAGCAGACTCTAGGCATAAACGACTATATAAAACCCGATTGACCAAACAAGTAGCCTATTAAATCATATATAATCCTACAATTATCAAATAATTATGAGTGACTCCTAGGTATTCATCACAAGTAAAAAAATAAATAAATAGGGTAAGAACACGCACGTAGCGCAATTCCCGTTTGCACTAAACGAACTCCTAATATGATATGTGCGCAAAATCTAAAACCACAAATGGGTTTCTCTAACCACTTACAATGTTTCATCTATTGGGATCAAGATCAAACGATGAACCAAAACGATGGAAATATGTGTGTAATATTTGGTTCTTGCGATGGATAGCATCAACGCGCCCAACGACAAAAATAGGAGGAACTATGATGTCTAGGAGATAATACAAGTGATGTTGAGAAGGCGTGCAAGTGGAATTGGGTAGAGGCTCACCGAGTTTGACGTAAAGGTGCGACGAACTTGATGAACAGTGTACACGCACATGTGAAATTCTTCGCGTGTGGTTCATGGATTGCGTTCTTTCCTCTCTGAATGGATTCATGGCATGGAGGAGAAGTTCCTGGCGCGAGGAAACAGATGGGGATGGCCTCCTTCATCGGGGTCGAACACCGGTGTCCATGGAGCACCATTTCCTTGCAAAGTGTTCTGGAGAGTTCTGGAGAGAATGAGGAACGGAGAGGGAGGAGTTTCTGCAGGGTGGAAGAAGAGGTGGAGGCGCATGGGATTTATGGGAAAGAGGGAGGGATGTTTCTCTTATGTATGTGTTGCTGTACGTTTCTTCTGTGTGTGTGGGTGGAGGGAGCGTACATAGGAAGGAAGAGGAAGGAGAGGAGGCGTGGGAAGAAGAAGAGGTTTCCCTGGATGGGAGAGATGGCAAGTGGAGAGAAATACACAGGGAGGAGGAATTAAGGAGGATGCATCAGTTAACATGCGTGGTGGCTTTTGAGGTTTCCTCTTCTGTCACTTGTGAACGTGAACCTACAGGAAGGAGAGGAGGTGCTCGCTAGGAGAGCTGGGTGTTGGCCCAGTTCGGCTAGGCCCAAGTGGGAGAGAAAGAAAAAAAAAAAATTGGCCTTTGGCCCATTTGAGTGAGAGGAAAATTAGTTTGGCTGCACATAGGGGAAAAGAGAAGGAAGGAGATGTTCTGCTAGGGGATTTGGCCACTGCCTATGAGAGAAAATAATTAGATTTTCCTTTTAGAAAAATCTAGAAAAAGAAAGAGAAGCTCAAATAACTATGAAACGAATTTCATATAAACCAAGAAAAATCCAAATGCGCATATTTGAATATGCCAAAGATAAAATAAAGCCCGACTAAAATAAAAGAAGTAAATCAAATTTTAATTTAGGTTCACATTAGTTCAAATTAAATCCTTCAAATTTTCAAAAGTCCAATTTAAGCTTTGTTAACAAATAAAACAAGTGAAATTTTCTCGCACTGGTTTTTGGAAAACTTTTTCTTAAACATTCCGAGAATCGGGGTGTTACAGATCTACCCCCCTTAAAAGAAATCTCGTCCCCGAGATTTGGGTTGACTAAAGAGAATGGGTTGGGTCAGCTTCATCTTCAACATTGTTCTTCTCAGAAACTTATGGATTCACAATTGATTTTGATCTTGGTGGCAATTAACTTTGGGGTCTTGGTTGGAGATTCTTCTATTGTCGAAACTCATTCTAGCTTGATCTAGGCTTGAAAACAGTCCTTCAATCTTGGCATTGGTAACCACACAAGTTCTGCAAGTGGTTGAATGTTCTCCGGTATTGCCTTCTTCTGTAGATCAAGCTTTCATGCCGGTAGACTCATCGATCCGTCTTCAGGTTGAACTTATAGTATGTGTAGTGAAGGTCTTCAAATCTTCGTCTTATATGCAAATGAAGGTCTTCAAATCTTCAATCTCGACACGAATCACCGTCTACTACCCCCCTTAAAAGAGGTTTTCCATAAGGCTCACTTTGATAATAGACCTCCAAATGGTTGTAGTAGCTTCCTTGCTCTCAAAGTATCTCCAGGGTTTATAGAGAAGAGGGAAAGCATAAAGATGAGTTAAAGAATCCTACCAAAGGCAGAGATACCCTAGAAGATAAACAAAAGATAACATCGAGATAACCATGAAGCTATCCAAATAAAATTCAAAAGCAACTCATTTTGGCAAATAGGGTTTTAGTATGACTGCATAGGAAAACACCAAAAATATGCAGAAAATACTCACACAAGAAAGGTTTTGCATCTACATGCTACGAGTTCTATCACTACAGGGGTGTTAACCAACCTAATCCTATATGGTCGGTCACAATAAATCATGGGGCAAATCTTTGACATGGACGATTGGAGCATGATCGACGGACGTTGCCTTCTTGAGGTCTCGAAGTGTCTTCTCTTGGAAAAATGTTGCTACTCAAAACTTCACGGGTTGAAGTTATCTTGAAATTCTTGGCACATCGTGTGGAGCTTCTGACTTTTCAACACCAAGGGCAGGGACAAGGGTTTCACATACTACAAAGAAGATGGTAGGGAAGTAGAGTTTAAATTCAATTGAATAAGATGAGATTAAAATGGCAATAGTGAAGAAGAAGAGTACGAGAATGATCCTTTTCAAAATATGTTTCTTATAACAATAGTCCCTAAGGCTTTTCATTTCTAACTAAGGCTACGCGACTAGGTCGACATCGGCTCTGATACCACTTCTGTGAGAACCTGCAATTAACTTCCAGACCCTCCTGTGTATATTTGTCAATCCCAGGATCATTGTTGACAACACAACAAAATGATATCATTGCACAATATGTAAAAAGTATTACAAATTTAAATATATCTTGCCCCAAGGCATACTTAGATAAATGTCTCATGACATTTATTACATTCAGAAAAACGGGGGAAAGTACAATGCGTAGTGACTCCATCTTAGCCACAGGCAGTCGATGTAGTCCACGTGACATCACTCCTATGGATCCCCATAGTTGTCATAGTCATCACCTTCGTCTTCATGGAACTCTGTTGTTCAACAAAAGTATTGCCATGAGTACATTACGTACTCAACATGCCTCCCACGGGGAAGGACCTAATAGATACATGTGGCTTCAAAGGAAGGCTATATGGCTCATTTGCATAAAGCTAATTTTGTTTGACAAATAAAGTAGTTGGATAAAAGAAGTTTTAGAAGAAAAACATGTTTTATCTCAAGAATAACTTTCATCAAGTGAGGATCCTCGATCAACTCATGTCCTTCATAGGTTTCTAGAATAGGGGCAAAGAGGGAATAAGTAAGACAGGTCCCGTACGTCAAGAAAGATTCATGTGTTGCCCATGACCGTGGACACGGCTATTCGAATAGTTTTACACTCTGCAGAGGTTGTACACTTTACCCACACGACACAATCCCGACTTGTTGCCACTAGCCGTCACTAGCATAGTACACCATTTGGTATACCGGCAGGGAGATTGTGATGAGGTCTTTCATTAGACCAAACTTGGTGTGCCAAGCCCACTAGGTTTCAACACGGAAGTAACCGTAGTTCACAGTCCGGGCCCCCCTTTTGTGCCGAGGATACTCCTCGCAAGGCAGCTATCCCATCTGCGGTACGGCGATGACGACAATAAGAGTGCACTAACTAATTAACCAAGCCAGTGCCCATATAGCATGTGGTTGTACTGTTCTCACAATCTTCAAATCCAAGACTTATTAGGCCTCATGCGGCACGGACGACTGATTGCCCCCTTCAACTCGTGAAGGGCGGCCAATCGCTCCTTCAATCCTTGATTCAGCTGTCGCCCGCACCAGTATTCAGATGGTAAGTTGCACCCAGAGTAGAAGAGGATAGAGAAGGTCAACAAGGGCCAACTGGCCTAGCTCAACGATGTGTTTCAACTGTCAAAAGAGGTCATTCAACAAAGCACCTATAGGTGATAAGCATGGCTAAGCATTTCTACTCTACCGGAATTATATACTTCTACTCAGGTGTCAAGTAAATAGGCGACAAGCGGATTAAGGTAATGTGTCAATCGACACGCTGGCTACGAGAATTAAATAGCACGCACATAGTAACAATAAAACTCAATGCGATTTTGTAAACGATAGGATAAGTATGATCAAAGAAGGAGGCATGCCTTCGTTGTCGAGTCCTTCTTCGGTAACCTGATTTGTCCTTGTCCAACATCATCGTCACTCCCTACTCGTCGTAACGATAGCAAAGGCAAACACAATAAATACTAGAGCAAAAGTAAATCCAAATAACATCCAAAACAAATTAAGGGTTGATGGATGAAAAGATATTGATCAAGATGGAA
This sequence comes from Triticum aestivum, assembly GCF_018294505.1. Taxonomy (NCBI): domain Eukaryota; kingdom Viridiplantae; phylum Streptophyta; class Magnoliopsida; order Poales; family Poaceae; genus Triticum; species Triticum aestivum. The sequence continues at coordinate 624,630,632 of NC_057810.1, read as the reverse complement.
ATTCCGAAGATGAGGAGCATGATAGGAATGTAAGAGATATGATTCAATGAAGGAACATGGTTTAGGTTGAAACGTCTAAGGAAGGCTTGTCAACAAGACTAACATTTATATATGAACTATGTTATGAACCACTAGTAGTTCCCACTACGCATCTTCGCTAAATTGGAAACTACCATATCACAAACACAATGACATCAACACACATTGAATAGAACCAAGGTATGCATTTAATTACACAACCACAACATGGCATGATCAAGGTGAAAGTTAACCACAAATAAACATTTAGATAGACTAAATATTTATAATGGTTAAAAGCAACCAAACATGCCAACTATATGGTAATTCAAAAAGGAAGCATTCCCTAATATGACCAAACCAACATTCTACACCGTACTAGTCAAGGAATCAAACATCCTTCAATAACATGAATTGACTTGATATAGGTCTAGACCTAGATTATTATTAAAAGAAAATATGACCAAGTGCATAACATCAGATCAATTCATTTGTCAAATAATTAACAAGAAACTATACAACACATAGAACAATAGGCTGAACAACTATCCCAGACATGATATGATTAAGAGCGATAATCAGCCACAAATAAATATTTAGATAACTCTAAATATTTATAATGGTCAAACATTAACTAAAGGATATGAATCCACCAAGCATCTAGTAGCAAGCATTCCACAACAAAAGCCAAACTAACACTAAGGTGAAAGGTAAACAAACCACTAATAGTAAGATGCACATCATACGAGGCATGTGAATGGAGAATAACTAGAGGTCTTAACAAATAACACAAGCGTCAGACATACAAAGTGATCATGAGAAGATACTAAGCCAGGACATGGTCTTAATAATAAAGAACAACTAATACTAATGACCACCAGCAACAATACTATAACCACATGCTTGCAATAATAAAGTACGATACACACTGAGTGTGTTATCAAAGCACAACTCTACTGACATGACATATGACTCGTCCTACGTATAAGAGTCATAGCAACAAGTAAGTTAAACATCTACAAGGAAGAACTAAACTAGGCAACTATAACACATAGAACTTCACAAGACATGAAAGATCACTTGCATGACGATGGCTAGACATACAACAATACAACAACTAGATATAACAGATATGACAAAGGACATGCACACAACAAATGCAATAGTATGATAAACCTGATATGATTGTAAGCATGGGTGATCATCACACGAGATGCCAAAATATGCTACTAATAGAGTACAACTCATAACTATGAGATAACTTAGTTGATATCAACTAACACGACTATCAAGTATGGCAATAGGACACCACCATACATTCTAGTTGTGACATATAAGCACATTGAGGAAGCATACTAAGCCTGTAGGCAAGTAAACAACTAGATCATGGCATCAACCAAATAAAGCAATGAAATATCATAGCATGAATAACAGAGACAACATGCATTTCAATCAAGTACAACTTACACTTGTAAAGACATAAGCTACATAAGCAGGAATGTTCTATAACATGAATTGCTACACACACTATCATCTAGTCACATTTGTCACAACATCATGGAATGATATTGATCAAGCAAGATGGAATCATACACAACTAGCATGTATCTCTCCAAGCAAAGTCTAATAGTATACACCATTGTATCGCAACTCCTAGTAATGTTATAACACATGAAATCATACAATAAACATGCATTCGATGTTTGAACAAGTTCTAGCATGGCAAGGTAATAAACTAAGGTAAATGATCACACATGATAATTACCAAGATGTAATAAACTAAGTTCTATGCCACAAGAATAAATTATCACTAGTAGAAAAGGGGGCAATGGTCCAGGCCGGTCCAGCCCATTAGTCCCGGTTCAATCCAGATCCGGGACCAGTGGGGGCATTGGACCCGGTTCTTGAGCCCCGGGGGCCGGCCAGGCCACGTGGGCCATTGGTCCCGGTTCGTCTGGACCTTTTGGTCCCGGTTGGCGGGTCGAACCGGGACCAATGTGCCTTGCTCCTGGCCCACCACCATTGGTCCCGGTTGGGGGGATGAACCGGGACCAAAGGCTTCCCTTTAGTCCCAGTTCATGCCACGAACCGGAACGAATTAATTGCTTATATATACCCCGCGAGCAGAGCACTCTCACTGCTCTGTTTTTCGTGGCCGGCGAGGAGAGAGCTTTGTGTTGCTCTAGCTCACCTCCTATGCACACGAGGTGTTCGATGGAATGCCCGAGCCACACTACTTAAGCTTTCTCCTCTACAAGCTCCACCTCCAAGCTCCATTTTTCTCAATATTTGTCTAGGTTTAGCGGTCCGTCACATCCCGTCCCCGTCTTCACCGCCGTCGATCGCCCGCGTCGCCGGCACCACCGTGGTGAACCTCTTGTTCTTATCTTCTTTCTGAAAGGAAAAAAAACTCTTACTTGTATGTTTATATAGATACTTGTATAATTTTCTTACTTTTATTATTGCATCTTATATAGTGCGATGGTTTTGGTATCCGCCCCCGTCGGCCCTCGTCCTGTCTATGATTCAGATGTGGTATATATTATCTTTTCATAACTATTGGTTCATTTATTGTTTATGACAATTATGCTGACCAACGTGACATAGATTTTATTTATCTAGGAGGTTGTTGAACCAGAAATTCCAACCGACCCTATTGTCGAGAGGTTAAATTTAGTTGAAGAAAAAAACAATTTGTTGAAGGAAAAAATTAGAAAAATTGAGGAGGAGAAGATGATATTGGAGTTGCATGTTGCGGATGTCGTCGATGATCACAAGATCAAGATGGATGCAATGCGCTTGAAGATTAGAAAGATTAGAAAATATGCCATTCATACCGAGGCTTGGTATCATTATGCCGTTGGATCAGTTGTTACATTGGTTGCGATTATGATCGCATTTGTTTTCGCATTGAAATGTTTTACATAGTTTCAGTGTATGGTTTAATTAATTTAGATGCTCTGCAGAGCTTTATGTTGTTAGATGAGAACTATGTATGTACTTTGGTTTTAATGTGATGATGAACTTCTATTAATTTGGTCACTTAATTATATAATGCACGCAGATGAACCGGCAATGGATGTACGGTTCAAGACACACCTCCGAGTACATTAAGGGCGTGCATGATTTTCTCGAAGTGGCTGAGGCAAACAAGCAGAATGGTTTTATGTGTTGTCCATGCCCTATATGTGGGAATACCAAGTCTTACTCTGACCGGAAAATCCTCCACACCCACCTGCTTTACAAGGGTTTCATGCCACACTATAATGTTTGGACGAGGCACGGAGAAATAGGGGTTATGATGGAAGATGGCGAAGAAGAAGAGTACGATGACAACTATGTGCCCCCTGAATACGGTGATGCTCCTGAAGATCAAGAGGAACCAGACGATGTGCACGATGATGCTGCAACGGGCGAAGCTGCTGAAGATCAAGAGGAACCAGACGATGTGCCCGATGATGATGATCTCCGCCGGGTCATTGTCGATGCAAGGACGCAATGCGAAAGTCAAAAGGAGAAGCTGAAGTTCGATCGCATGCTAGAGGACCACAAAAAAGGGTTGTACCCCAATTGCGAAGATGGCAACACAAAGCTGGGTACCGTACTGGAATTGCTGCAGTGGAAGGCAGAGAATGCTGTGCCTGACAAAGGATTTGAGAAGCTACTTAAAATATTGAAGAAGAAGCTTCCAAAGGATAACAAATTGCCTGACAGTACATACGCAGCAAAGAAGGTCGTATGCCCTCTAGGATTGGAGGTGCAGAAGATACATGCATGTCCTAATGACTGCATCCTCTACCGCGGTGCGTACAAGGATCTGAACGCATGCCCGGTATGCGGTGCATTACGGTATAAGATCAGACGAGATGACCCTGGTGATGTTGACGGCGAGCCCCCCAGGAAGAGGGTTCCTATGAAGGTGATGTGGTATTCTCCTATAATACCACGGTTGAAACGTCTGTTCAGAAACGGAGAGCATGCCAAGTTGATGCGATGGCACAGTGAGGACCGTAAGAAAGACGGGAAGTTGAGAGCACCCGCTGACGGGTCGCAGTGGAGAAAAATCGAGAGAAAGTACTGGGATGAGTTTGCAAGTGAGCCAAGGAACGTATGGTTTGATTTAAGCGCGGATGGCATTAATCCTTTCGGGGAGCAGAGCAGCAATCACAGCACCTGGCCCGTCACTCTATGTATGTATAACCTTCCTCCTTGGATGTGCATGAAGCGGAAGTTCATTATGATGCCAGTTCTCATCCAAGGCCCTAAGCAACCCGGCAATGACATTGATGTGTACCTAAGGCCATTAGTTGAAGAACTTTTAGAGCTGTGGAATGGAAACAGTGTACGTATGTGGGATGAGCACAAACAGGAGGAATTTAACCTAAAGGCGTTGCTGTTCGTGACCATCAATGATTGGCCCGCTCTCAGTAACCTTTCAGGACAGACAAACAAGGGATACCACGCATGCACGCACTATTTACTTGACACCGATAGTATATACCTGGCAAGCTGCAGGAAGAATGTGTACCTGGGCCATCGTCGATTTCTTCCGACCAACCATAAATGTTGAAAGAAAGGCAAGCATTTCAAAGGCGAGGCAGATCACCGGAAGAAGCCCGCCATGCGTACCGGTGATCACGTACTTGCTATGGTCAATGATTTACACGTAATCTTTGGAAAGGGTCTCGGCGGACTAGCTGTTCCGAGTGACGCTGGGGGACACGCACCCATGTGGAAGAAGAAATCTATATTTTGGGACCTACCCTACTGGAAAGACCTAGAGGTCCGCTCTTCGATCGACGTGATGCACGTGACGAAGAACCTTTGCGTGAACCTGCTAGGCTTCTTGGGCGTGTATGGGAAGACAAAAGATATAGCTGAGGCACGGGAGGACCTGCAACGTTTGCACGAAAAAGACGGCATGCCTCCAAAGCAGTATGAAGGTCCTGCCAGCTATGCTCTTACCAAAGAAGAGAAGGAAATCTTCTTTGAATGCCTACTTAGTATGAAGGTCCCGACTGGCTTCTCGTCGAATATAAAAGGAATAATAAATATGGAAGAGAAAAAGTTTCAGAACCTAAAGTCTCATGACTGCCACGTGATTATGACGCAACTGCTTCCGGTTGCATTGAGGGGGCTTCTACCGGAAAATGTCCGATTAGCCATTGTGAAGCTATGTGCATTCCTCAATGCAATATCTCAGAAGGTGATCGATCCAGAAATCATAGCAAGGCTAAGGAGTGATGTGGTGCAATGTCTTGTCAGTTTTGAGCTGGTGTTCCCACCATCCTTCTTCAATATCATGACGCACATCCTAGTTCATCTAGTTGACGAGATTGTCATTCTGGGCCCCGTATTTCTACACAATATGTACCCCTTTGAGAGGTTCATGGGAGTCCTAAAGAAATATGTCCGTAACCGCGCTAGGCCAGAAGGAAGCATCTCCATGGGCCATCAAACAGAGGATGTCATCGGGTTTTGTGTTGACTTCATTCCTGGCCTTAAGAAGATAGGTCTCCCTAAATCGCGGTATGAGGGGAGACTGACTGGAAAAGGCACGCTTGGAAGGGACTCAATAATATGCAGGGACGGATATTCTTGGTCTCAAGCACACTACACAGTTCTACAGAACTCTACCTTGGTGACCCCGTATGTCGATGAACACAAGAACAGTCTGCGCTCCAAACACCCGGAGCAGTGCGACGATTGGATTACATGTGAACACATCAGGACTTTCAGCAGTTGGTTGGAAGCACGTATCAGAGGTGACAACACTGTTTGTGATGAGCTGTACTTGTTATCCAGGGGACCATCTTTGACTGTATTGATTTGGAAAAGATACGAGATAAATGGGAATACATTTTACACGATTGACCAAGATGAAAAGAGCACCAACCAAAACAGCGGTGTCCGCTTTGATGCAACAACCGAGAGGGGAAATGACACATATTATGGTTACATAGTGGACATATGGAAACTTGACTACGGACATGATTTTAAGGTCCCTTTGTTTAAGTGCAAATGGGTCAATGTGTCAGGATGCGGGGTACAGGTAGACCCACAGTACGGAATGACAACAGTGGATCTAAAAAATCTTGGGTACACTAACGAACCGTTCGTCCTAGCCAATGATGTGGCACATGTTATCTATGTGAAGGACATGTCTACCAGACCGAGAAAGAGAAAAGATAAGGAAGTGAATACATCATACGATGAGCCAAAGCGCCACATAGTTCTTTCAGGAAAAAGGGACATCGTGGGAGTGGAGGACAAGACAGACATGTCTGAAGATTATGAAAAGTTTCATGAAATTCCTCCCTTTAAAGTCAAGGCTGACCCCAGCATCCTGATAAATGATGAAGATTATCCATGGTTACGGTGCAATAAGCAAATGACACAAGCGAAGAAAAAGTGAAGACTTTCTCCCGCAACTATTATGATGATACCATGCCAACTTTGTAACTGACGAGTATGATACCATTGTCCGTTTTGTACATGCACATGCTATGTGTGGGTCAATTTATGATACCATGCCAACTTTCAACTTTTTCAGAGTTCATTTGAAATGCTTTAATGTCTTATGGTTCGGCCCTCGTAATAATTAAAAATAGCAACAATAAGTATTTTGTTGTAAGTAGAAACAAAATAAAATAAATAAAGCAAGAAAGAAAACAAAAAACAAAAAAAGTGGAAAGTTTATAATTTTCCTAAAACTAAAAGCAAAAAGAATTAAAAATAAAGCAAAAAACAAAAGAAAATAAATAATGCACAAAACAAAACAAAAAAACTGGAAAAAAATAAAAATAGCAACAATAAGTAAAGAAAACAAAAAAACAAAAAAAATGCCCCCACTGGGCCCCCACGGCCTGAATACGACTTGAATCCCTACTATGGGCCAGGATTCAGGCCCGCAGTAGGCCCAGAAGGCCCATCAGGCAAAGCAGGCGCAAGTAGGCCCATAAGCCTGCAGTAGAGAGGAGTTCGAGAGGGGTGCCGCAGTGGGGCTTATAAACCACTGCGCGCCCCTCTCAACTAGCGAGGTGGGACTAAACTTTGGCCCCGATGCGGGCAGCACAGGGGCCTTTGGTCTCGGTTGGTGGCTCCAACCGGGACTAAAGGGGGGGGGGCATTGGTCCCGGTTGGTGCCACCAACCGGGACTAAAGGTTGCAGCTTCCCGCCCTTTGGGCTGCCGAAAAAGAGGCCTTTGGTTCCGGTTGGTGGCACCAACCGGGACCAATGCTCCTTGTATATAAGTAGCACTTCGCAGTTTTGCAGAGTTCATCGCCACCAGTTGCCCCCCGACGACGCCGAGCACATCGATGCCGCCAGGCTGCCCCGACGCCGCCCGCCGCCCCCGCCGTCGCCGTCGCCGTCACCCGCGCCCGTCGTCGTCGCCGGCCTCCCCGAGCCCACGCCCGCCGTCGTCGCCGCCAGGCTGCCCCGTCGCCGTCGCTCGCCCCCGCGCGCCGCGCCCCGAGCCCCTGCCCCGTCGCCGTCGCCCGCCCCCGCACGCCGCCAGCGCTGTGAGCCGCCGCGCCGCATCGGCTCTGTTTTTTTTTCATTTTTATTAGTTTAATTTTTTTGTTCAATGTATATATATGTGTATGTATGGGGCTATATATATATATATATGCAGCTCTGTTTTTTTTCATTTTTATTAGTTTAATTTTTTTGTTCATATATATATATAATGTATATGTGTATGTATGTGGCTATGTGTATTTAATGTTCAAAAATTGTTCAGAGCATGTTTTTGTTCATATATGTATTTATTGTTCATATGTGTATTTATTGTTCATGTTTTTTTTCTGTTCATAGATTTTTTGTATCTATTGGCTCTTCGTCGCTCTGTATTTATTGTATCTATTGGTGATATTAATTATTGTATAATATGCAAATGTTTGTATATTCATATGAACAATGCATTAGGCAAAACCTTTGTTTTTTTCAAAATTTTCTATTTGAACATTTTTTTAAAAACAAGCAATACTAAAAGAATGAGAGGAAAAAGGAAAATAAGAAGAGGAAGAAATGAGAAAAAGAGGAGAAATAAATAAGAAGAGGAAAAAAGAAGAAAAAGAAGAGGAGAAGAAGAAAGGAATAGAGGAGAAAGAAGAAATTCTATTTTTTCTTCTTTCTCCTCTATTCCTTTCTTCTTCTCCTCTTTTTTTTCTTCTTCTTCTTCCTTCTTCCTTTTTCTCTTTTCTTCCTTTTCCTTAATTATTTTCCTTTCTCAAGGGAGAAGAAGAAAAAGAAGAGGAGAAGAAGATATAACCCCCTCTAGATAACTTCGACATGAGGGGCGGTCGATATATATATATACCCCCTCTCGACCGTGATAACTTATACAACTGCAGCACCCTCCTTGGCCCTCTCGCTCGACCAAAACTCTCGAGGACACCCAAACCCTAGAGAGAAAACGATGTTGGTCTCCTACCCCCTCCCGCCGCGCCCCTACCCGACAAATTAACTCTCTCGAGGCCACCCAAATTTATCAAGTTAAAAGAGCGTTATCGTCGAGGCCACCCCAAACCCTTGAAGCGTTGTGTCGAGGCCACTAACATGATTCCTTATTGTGATTAGCTAGCTAGTTCTACGTTTGCCACTAATATATATATATATATATATATATATATATATATATATATATCTATATATCCATCTGTACCATGTTTGAATAATAATTGACATGTTGTAAATATTTGCAGAAACTATGGAGCACCCCCGAGACGAAGAAACATAAGCGATGTTGGGGGACATAATCGCAAATGGATCAAGTGATGATGTTGCGTCATTTCTCCTCGACACCGTTGATCAGCTAGATGAAGAAGAGGGCTATGTTTATGATGGTGGCTTCGACCCATTAATGCCGGTACAAGAGGAGGACTATGTTCATGATGGCTCCGGTGACACAATGGAGGTACAAGACGAAGGAGACCGTGCTGACTGCTCCGGTCACCGAACCGAGTCCGGCCAGGTATATATATTAGTTAAGCCCGTGCTGACTAGTTAATTGATGCATCCATTGTTTTGGTATATGTACACATATTAATTACTGTCGTCTTTCTTCCTTATAATTTCTAGCCCTCCGGATCGAGCACAACTTCGGTAAGGAGACGAGGCCCGAAGAAAAAGTTGAGCTCGGATGAAAAGTTTGAGATCATAGAAATCGCGCCCGACGGCGAACCGATTGAACCCATCCAGACAAGGAAGGCATTTTCTGCTCAGTGCGGGGTTCTTGTTAGGGACATGATCCCGATCAGCATCCAGCAATGGTATAAGCCTGCTAAGGATGAAGACGCTGAGGTGTCTTATGTCAATGATATGCAGAAAGAAGATCTTTGGACTGAGCTGAAGGCAAATTTCATCCTACCGCCAGAGGAGGATCCGGAGAATCCAGTTAAAGAGCAATTAATCAAGTCTTGTGCTCTTAAGAAGATGGCAGGCCTAATGAGGAGGTGGAGAAAAGAGCTGAACCAGTTTGTCAAGGAAAAAAAGACACCAGAATTCATCGGCAAATATGAGAAGATCAAAGATCACTGGCCTGCATTTGTGGCCCACAAGACATCGGAAAAGAGTAAGAGGATGTCGGAGACAAACAAGAAAAATGCTGCGAAGAAGAAGTTTCACCATCGCACGGGGTCAGGTGGCTACCTCAAAGCCCGGCCTAAGTGGTCCAAGGCTGAGCATGATCTGCTTGAAAAAGGGATCGAACCAGAGACAATGCGCTGGCCAGACCGTTGCCGGACTTGGTTCTTCGGGGCTGGCGGAACCTTGGACCCTGTAACAGGGAAGTGTTAGTGGACGGACGAGCAACTTTAAATACCAGTCAAGAACCTTCGACACTATATCGATGTAGCGCAGCGAGGGACGTTCCTTCCAAACAGGGAGAAGGATGAGCTCACAATGGCCCTTGGGAATCCCGAGCACCCTGGACGGACACGAGGCACGCCAGACTCCATTTCGTGGAAGGTTGGTTTTCCGGACACAGGGGGTTACAAAACCCACGAGAGGAGGAAGAAATGAAGCAGGACCAAATGCAGGCGCTGCTTGGATGGGTAATGGGGCTAGAGGATCGAGAAGAGGAACGAGAAGCAGCAGATCGCAACAAACGACATGTCGAAGCTTCCCCCGAAGCTACCCCGCCATCTCAGCGGAGAAGCAGCGTGGCTTCCACCGAGCTGCTTCAGCCGGAGCATGTCTTGACGGCTCCTGCCAGCTATCCCGTGGATGGTATCACGGAGTCTCAAAATTGCCACATGATGGCGCGATGGATGAATTTGAAGGTCAAGGCGGCTGTTGGCCAAGTTTATCCTAGTGGACCCGGCACAACTTATCACTACCAGCCGATTCCAAAAGAATATGCTAAGGTGATGGTGGATGAAATAATGGAGGGATTTGAGGACCTCGTGCTTGACCACCCTACCGGTGAAGGGGAGACTAGACTGGGTTCTGCTCTGAAGACTCCATGCCTATGGAAGAAGGAGCTCATCAACCTTCTGAACTGGACGCCTCCGCCTCCTCCTCCTGCTCCGGCGAGTCAGAACACTCCGCCTCCTCCACCGCCTCCTCCTCCGGCGAGTGACGATCAGGGCACGCGTGGCGGCACTCCACCTCCTTCTCCGGCGCATGGCGGCACTCCGCCTCCTTCTCCGCCTGCGCCGGCGCTCCCGAGCAGCCAGCAGCATCCTCCTTCTCCGCCTCGCCAGCAAGGGCGGAAGAGACCCGCCGCCGCCCCGGCTGCTCCGGCGCGTCGTACTCCTTCTCCTCTGCCTCGTAAGCAAGCACGAAAGAAGACAGACGCCGCAGCCGCTCCGTCTGCTCCGGCGTCTAGCAGCACAACCAGAGGCGGGAGGCAATACAAATACGGTCCATCATCTCTCAAGCCTCTAGAGAAGTTACCGTACAAGAGGTTCGAGGAGGAAAACGATACGATTGTGCAGTCCCACGTGAAGGAGTTCTTTGAAGGGGTGAAAGCAAAGAGACATCCACCTCCGGAGGAGAAGGTAGATCCGGTGAAAGCAAAGCGCACTATCGATGCCCTGAGGAAACCACCAAAGTCTCCGCCGAGAACCAACTATGAGCGCATTACTGAACAAACATATCTCCAAGCCCAGCGGTCGGGAACTACTGTCAGTGCTAAAAGGTCAAAACAACGAGCAAAGGGGAAAAAATTGCCCAGCTCGGCGAACAAGCACAGCAATCGTGCCCCCCGCTCAATGTGTCTAATGCTCCGGGGACGGTGGCCGGTTATGGCAATCTTGACGATTACCTGCCTGACGATGCACTTCCTGATTTCTTGAAGGTGGACGGACACAGATACGAGTACGGGAAGCCTCTCGTCAAAGATGAAAAATCTCTGACAACAATGATGCGAAGATTCCATAATTGGTACATGGAAACCTGCAGAGAGTCTGATGGTAAGAATGCTTTGTATCTGCATATTAAAGAGGAGCACGATCTCGTTGCAAATGATCTGTTGACTGTTCCATTTGAGGAGTTCTTCGAGTTCTTCAATCAAAAGGCCCTCGATAAATTAATGGTCTTTTGCTACTGCCTGTAAGTACTATTTCTGTCATTAAGTCTCTATATATAGCTCGGCTCTTTCATTGCATGCATGTATTTATAATTAATTATCCTTAATATATTATGCAGATTGAAGATCATCGAGTGCAAAAAACAAGAAATTTATGATATTGGGTTCATTAACACAAATATCATAGATGTATTTCTGGTTAAAAACAACGTCAAAGAGGCCGAGGACAACTTGCTACGATCGTTGATAAAAAATCAAAACAAAGATATCATACTCTTTCCTTACAACGGCCCGTGAGTGTTACTGTCGTGTGCATATTCGGTTTCCCTTATTACTCAAGCGAGGTTATAGTAATGTAATTGATGAGTTATGCATGCGTGCGCAGGTACCACTATATTCTTCTGGAGATTAAGCTTGAGCGTGGACTAGTAACCGTCTTAGACTCAAGACGGAAAGATCCCAAAACATATGCGGACATGACTGAAATGCTCAGCAAGTAAGTTCAATCGATCATAATTATCGCACCATATCGGTAACTTTTTGTTCATTTCCTGATATCTCAAGTAATAATAATTATTTTCTTTGTCTTGTAGGGTTTGGAAATAGTTCACCGCAGAAGCTCCGGGACTGCCGAAGGAGCTGCGATATACGTACCCGAAAGTAAGTACTACTGGCTAGCTAGTTGCGCGCATCTCCGGACCGTTGATTCTATATATAGCTATACTTTCATCAATGCCATTTATAATGCTTCATTATCAGTTTGATTGACCTCTATTTCTCGTAAAGTGCTTGTGGCGGGAGGAAGGGAATGATTTCTGTGAATACTATGTGTGCGAGTTCATCCATACCGCGACTTTGAAAAACAAGCGGGGCTACTCTCAAAGACAATATGAAGTGCGTAAGCAATAATATTCACAATTTCATTTTATTACACCATCATTTCTGTTGAGTTTCATTCATATATATGTATTAATTAACCCCCTTCTTCAAATTAGACGTGGCAGATGCTTAATGAACTCCTAGAACCAGATCGCATGAAAACAATTCAAGAGGAATTGGCGGGATTCTTTCTTGACGACGTCATTAGTAAAACTGGAGAATACCATGTGGAAATTGATTTCAAATGCTAGCTAGGGGTTTGTAATTATAAGAGATCTTATACATATTGTACATGTATGTAGCCAGTAGCGTCGGATACATGATACAAAAACTTGTTGTTCGACCAACCTCTCGGAGAAGGAGAGGTCGATCGATCACTTCTCTCGGTATGCATGACGAACTTCTGTACTGAATGGTTCTCTCGATCACTTATGTATATATAGTACGTAGCGTCCAAACACGGACATAAGGGAGGACACTTCTCTCTATTAATTAGCTAGCTAACACAATATATGAAACACCTAATTAAATTAACCCCCCAAAACCCCCAACCTCCCCTCCTTTCAAAAAAAAACACAAAAACCCCAGCAACTGGAATGCTGACGCGTGGATGCATTTTGGTTCCGGTTGGTGCCACCAACCGGGACCAAAGGCCCCCTGACTGGGGTGGGCGCACAGAGCCACGTGGAGGCACATTGGTCCCGGTTCTGGATTGAACCGGGACTAATGGGTGGAGGTATTAGTAACGACCCATTAGTCCCGGTTCATGAACCGGGACTAAAGGCTCTTACGAACCGGGACTAATGGGTGGTTTTCTACTACTGTATATATAGCAATGCAAATAAGAATCATGACATAAAGCATCCAACCATGAAATCTGGATACCAAACATATAGAAAAGAAGAGGAATAACTAGGAAATTGTATTCTACGCAATGAACTATAATGCACTCAGTTCCAAACGACAAGGTATTTCATTTGATCTCTAACATAAGCAAAACTATCCAACAAAACGTACAAAAATATATATAAACATTTATTATAGGAATGCCATGATTTCAAACCAATAAAATAAGAATGCGACATGGAAGAACAAGAATATGTAAACTATATCTAAGATTTCTCCATGCTAAACAAAAATCCATATATGATGCGTTTCATGATACGATAAACAAAGGGAAGTCTAGAATAATTCTATGGGATTATATGCATGGCGAACATTCATAAAAATTTGCATGCATGCACAAGGACTACATGATACGCAAAAATAACAATACGAGACAACGTACAAGACTATAATAAGTAAATAAAGAAAATCCTTACAATAAATCTAGCCAGTCACATTTAACTTCTAAAATTAAGAAATAATTATGAGCGACTCCTAGACATGTCATGAACATAATAAAAATATTAGACAAACAAGAAAAGTTATTTAACTCATAACACAACAGACTCTAGGCATAAACGACTATATAAAACCCGATTGACCAAACAAGTAGCCTATTAAATCATATATAATCCTACACTTATCAAATAATTATGAGTGACTCCTAGGTATTCATCACAAGTAAAAAAATAAATAAATAGGGTAAGAACACGCACGTAGCGCAATTCCCGTTTGCACTAAACGAACTCCTAATATGATATGTGCGCAAAATCTAAACCACAAATGGGTTCCTCTAACCACTTACAATGTTTCATCTATTGGGATCAAGATCAAACGATGAACCAAAACGATGGAAATATGTGTGTAATATTTGGTTCTTGCGACGGATAGCATCAACGCGCCCAACGACAAAAATAGGAGGAACTATGATGCCTAGGAGATAATACAAGTGATGTTGAGAAGGCGTGCAAGTGGAATTGGGTAGAGCTTCACCGAATTTGACGTAAAGGTGCGACGAACTTGATGAACAGTGTACACGCACATGTGAAATTCTTCGCGTGTGGTTCACGGATTGCGTTCTTTCCTCTCTGAATGGATTCATGGCATGGAGGAGAAGTTCCTGGCGCGAGGAAACAGATGGGGATGGCCTCCTTCATCGGGGTCGAACACCGGTGTCCATGGAGCACCGTTTCCTTGCAAAGTGTTCTGGAGAGTTCTGGAGAGAATGAGGAACGGAGAGGGAGGAGTTTCTGCAGGGTGGAAGAAGAGGTGGAGGCGCATGGGATTTATGGGAAAGAGGGAGGGATGTTTCTCTTATGTATGTGTGGCTGTACGTTTCTTCTGTGTGCGTGGGGAAGAAGAAGAGGTTTCCCTGGATGGGAGAGATGGCAAGTGGAGAGAAATACACAGGGAGGAGGAATTAAGGAGGATGCGTCAGTTAACATGCGTGGTGGCTTTTGAGGTTTCCTCTTCTGTCACTTGTGAACGTGAACCTACAGGAAGGAGAGGAGGTGCTCGCTAGGAGAGCTGGGTGTTGGCCCAGTTCGGCTAGGCCCAAGTGGGAGAGAAAGAAAAAAAAATAAAAATTGACCTTTGGCCCATTTGAGTGAGAGGAAAATTAGTTTGGCTGCACATAGGGGAAAAGAGAAGGAAGGAGATGTTCTGCTAGGGGATTTGGCCACTGCCTATGAGAGAAAATAATTAGATTTTCCTTTTAGAAAAATCTAGAAAAAGAAAGAGAAGCTCAAATAACTATGAAACGAATTTCATATAAACCAAGAAAAATCCAAATGCGCATATTTGAATATGCCAAAGATAAAATAAAGCCCGACTAAAATAAAAGAAGTAAATCGAATTTTAATTTAGGTTCATATTAGTTCAAATTAAATCCTTCAAATTTTCAAAAGTCCAATTTAAGCTTTGTTAACAAATAAAACAAGTGAAATTTTCTCGCACTGGTTTTTGGAAAACTTTTTCTTAAACATTCCGAGAATCGGGATGTTACAGATCTACCCCCCTTAAAAGAAATCTCGTCCCCGAGATTTGGGCTAACTAAAGAGAATGGGTTGGGTCAGCTTCATCTTCAACATTGTTCTTCTCAGAAACTCATAGATTCACAATCGATTTTGATCTTGGTGGCAATTAACTTCGGGGTCTTGGTTGGAGATTCTTCTGTTGTCGAAACTCATTCTAGCTTGATCTAGGCTTGAAAACAGTCCTTCAATCTTGGCATTGGTAACCACACAAGTTCTGAAAGTGGTTGAATGTTCTCCGGTATTGCCTTCTTCTGTAGATCAAGCTTTCATGCCGGTAGACTCATCGATCCGTCTTCAGGTTGAACTTATAGTATGTGTAGTGAAGGTCTTCAAATCTTCGTCTTATATGCAAATGAAGGTCTTCAAATCTTCGATCTCGACATGAATGACCGTCTACTACCCCCCTTAAAAGAGGTTTTCCATAAGGCTCACTTTGATAATAGACCTCCAAATGGTTGTAGTAGCTTCCTTGCTCTCAAAGTATCTCTAGGGTTTATAGAGAAGAGGGAAAGCATAAAGATGAGTTAAAGAATCCTACCAAAGGCAGAGATACCCTAGAAGATAAACAAAAGATAACACCGAGATAACCATGAAGCTATCCAAATAAAATTCAAAAGCAACTCATTTTGGCAAATAGGGTTTTAGTATGACTGCATAGGAAAACACCAAAAATATGCAGAAAATACTCACACAAGAAAGGTTTTGCGTCTACATGCTACGAGTTCTATCACTACAGGGGTGTTAACCAACCTAATCCTATATGGTCGGTCACAATAAATCATGGGGCAAATCTTCGACATGGACGATTGGAGCATGATCGACGGACGTTGCCTTCTTGAGGTCTCGAAGTGTCTTCTCTTGGAAAAATGTTGCTACTCAAAACTTCACGGGTTGAAGTTATCTTGAAATTCTTGGCACATCGTGTGAAGCTTCTGACTTTTCAACACCAAGGGCAGGGAAAAGGGTTTCATATACTACAAAGAAGATGGTAGGGAAGTAGAGTTTAAATTCAATTGAATAAGATGAGATTAAAATGGCAATAGTGAAGCAGAAGAGTACGAGAATGATTCTTTTCAAAATATGTTTCTTATAACAATAGTCCCTAAGGCTTTCCATTTCTAACTAAGGCTAGGCGACTAGGTCGACATCGGCTCTGATACCACTTCTGTGAGAACCTGGAATTAACTTCCAGACCCTCCTGTGTATATTTGTCAACCCCAGGATCATTGTTGACAACACAACAAAATGATATCATTGCATAATATGTAAAAAGTATTACAAATTTAAATATATCTTTCCCCAAGGCATACCTAGATAAATATCTCATGACATTTATTACATTCAGAAAAACAGCGGAAAGTACAATGCGTAGCGACTCCATCTTAGCCACAGGCAGCCGATGTAGTCCACGTGACATCACTCCTACGGATCGCCATAGTTGTCATAGTCATCACCTTCGTCTTCATGGAACTCTGTTGTTCAACAAAAGTATTGCCATGAGTACATTACGTACTCAACATGCCTCCCACGGGGAAGGACCTAATAGCTACATGTGGCTTCAAAGGAAGGCTATATGGCTCATTTGCATAAAGCTAATTTTGTTTGACAAATAAAGTAGTTGGATAAAAGAAGTTTTAGAAGAAAAACATGTTTTATCTCAAGAATAACTTTCATCAAGTGAGGACCTCGATCAACTCATGTCCTTCATAGGTTTCAAGAATAGGGGCAAAGAGGGAATAAGTAAGACATGTCCCGTACGTCAAGAAAGATTCACGTGTTGTCCATGACCGTGGACACGGCTATTCGAATAATTTTACACTCTTCAGAGGTTGTACACTTTACCCACACGACACAATCCCGACTTGTTGCCACTAGCCGTCACTAGCATAGTACACCATTTGGTATACCGGCAGGGAGATTGTGACGAGGTCTTTCATTAGACCAAACTTACTGTGCCAAGCCCACTAGGTTTCAACACGGAAGTAACCGCAGTTCACAGTCCGGGCCCCCCTTTTGTGCCGAGGATACTCCTCGCAAGGCAGCTATCCCATCTGCGGTATGACGATGACGACAATAAGAGTGCACTAACTAATTAACCAAGCCAGTGCCCATATAGCATGTGGTTGTACTGTTATCATAATCTTCAAATTCAAGACTTATTAGGCCTCATGCGACACGAACGACTGATTGCCCCCTTCAACTCGTGAAGGGCGGCCAATCGCTCCTTCAATCCTTGATTCAGCTGTCGCCCGCACCAGTATTCAGATGGTAAGTTTCACCCAGAGTAGAAGAGGATAGAGAAGGTCAACAAGGGCCAACTGGCCTAGCTCAGCGATGCGTTTCAACTATCAACAGAGGTCATTCAACAAAGCACCTATAGGTGATAAGTATGGCTAAGCATTTCTACTCTACCGGAATTATATACTTCTACTCAGGTGTCAAGTAAATAGGCGACAAGCGGATTAAGGTAATGTGTCAATCGACACGCTGGCTACGAGAATTAAAATAGCATGCACATAGTAACAATAAAACTCAATGCAATTTTGTAAACCATAGGATAAGTATGATCAAAGAAGGAGGCATGCCTTCGTTGTTGAGTCCTTCTTCGGTAACCTAATTTGTCCTTGTCCAACATCATCGTCACTCCCTACTCGTCGTAACGATAGCAAAGGCAAACACAATAAATACCGGAGCAAAAGTAAATCCAAATAACATCCAAAACAAATTAAGGGTTGATGGATGAAAAGATATTGATCAAGATGGAGATTCTGAAGATGAGGAGCATGATAGGAATGTAAGAGATATGATTCAATGAAGGAACATGGTTTAGGTTGAAACGTCTAAGGAAGGCTTGTCAACAAGACTAACATTTATATATGAACTACGTTATGAACCACTAGTAGTTCCCACTACGCATCCTCGCTAAATTGGAAACTACCATATCACAAACACAATGACATCAACACACATGGAATAGAACCAAGGTATGCATTTAATTACACAACCACAACATGGCATGATCAAGGTGAAAGTTAACCACAAATAAACATTTAGATAGACTAAATATTTATAATGGTTAAAAGCAACCAAACATGCCAACTATATGGTAATTCAAAAAGGAAGCATTCCCTAATATGACCAAACCAACATTCTACACCGTACTAGTCAAGGAATCAAACATCCTTCAATAACATGAATTGACTTGATATAGGTCTAGACCTAGATTATTATTAAAAGAAAATATGACCAAGTGCATAACATCAGATCAATTCATTTGTCAAATAATTAACAAGAAACTATAAAACACATAGAACAATAGGCTGAACAACTATCCTAGACATGATATGATTAAGAGCGATAATCAACCACAAATAAATATTTAGATAACTCTAAATATTTATAATGATCAAACATTAACTAAAGGATATGAATCCACCAAGCATCTAGTAGCAAGCATTCCACAACAAAAGCCAAACTAACACTAAGGTGAAAGGTAAACAAACCACTAATAGTAAGATGCACATCATACGAGGCATGTGAATGGAGAATAACTAGAGGTCTTAACAAATAACACAAGCGTCATACATACAAGTGATCATGAGAAGATACTAAGCCAGGACATGGTCTTAATAATAAAGAACAACTAATACTAATGACCACCAGCAACAATACTATAACCACATGCTTGCAATAATAAAGTACGATACACACTGAGTGTGTTATCAAAGCACAACTCTACTGACATGACATATGACTCGTCCTACGTATAAGAGTCATAGCAACAAGTAAGTTAAACATCTACAAGGAAGAACTAAACTAGGCAACTATAACACATAGAACTTCACAAGACATGAAAGATCACTTGCATGACGATGGCTAGACATACAACAATACAACAACTAGATATAATAGATATGACAAAGGACATGCACACAACAAATGCAATAGTACAATAAACCCGATATGATTGTAAGCATGGGTGATCATCACACGAGATGCCAAAATATGCTACTAATAGAGTACAACTCATAACTATGAGATAACTTAGTTGATATCAACTAACACGACTATCAAGTATGGCAATAGGACACCACCATATATTCTAGTTGAGACATATAAGCACATCGAGGAAGCATACTAAGCCTGTAGGCAAGTAAACAACTAGATCATGGCATTTCAAATTATGTTTGGGGGTTTCAAAAAATCTTCCAATTTCAAATTCGCAGTTCCAAATTTGTTCCCCATTTCAAAATTTGTTCTCAACATTCAAAAATTGTTCGTGCTTTAAAAAATTGTTCACGCTTCCAAATTTGTTCTCCATTTCAAAATTTGTTCGTGCTTTAAAAAGTTGTTCGCGCTTCTAAATTTGTTCTCCATTTCAAAATTTGTTCTCAACATTCAAAAATTGTTCGTGCTTTCAAAAATTGTTCATGGTTCCAAATTTGTTCTTCATTTTAAAATTTGTTCTCAACATTCAAAAATTGTTCGTGCTTTCAAAAAGTGTTCGAGCTTCCAAATTTGTTCTCCATTTCAAATTTTGTTCTCAATATCCAAAAAAATTTCGTGCTTTAAGAAATTGTTCGCGCTTCCAAATTTGTTCTCGCGTCAAAAATTGTTCTCAAGATTCAAAAAAAATATATTCATGCTTTGAAAAAAAATCCATGCTTCCAAGTTTGTTCTCTGTTTCAAATTTTGTTCTCAAGATTAAAATAATGTTCATTCTTTAAAAAATGTTGATGTTCAAATTTTGTTCTCAAATTTCCTTGCTTACAAATTTGTTCTCTGTTTCAAAATTTGTTCTCAAGATTAAAAAAATGTTCGTGCTTTAAAAAATGTTCATGTTCAAATTTTGTTCTCTAAATTCAAAAAATGTTCGGGATTTTAAAAAGTGTTCAGTTTATCAAAAATTTGTTCAAGCCTTTTAGTTTTTCATCTAAAATTTGGAAAGTGTTCGCTTTTTAAGAAACACCTTTTCAAAATAATTTTCGCGTTAGGAATTTGAGAAAATGTTAGCTCCGCACGCCATATCAAACCAAGGACTATCTATCGCGATGGCTATGCTCGTTCGTGGAAAGTTGGAGGTCCCTGGTTCGATCTCTCTGTCGAGCAGAGTTTTTTGTGATTTTTTCACTGCGCTGCGCAAATGGGCCGGCCCAGCTGGAGACGCGCCTGTGCGTCCGCTCGACAATTCGCCGCAGCGAGCGGCGCATAGGAGCTCTCCGTGAACCTACAGGAAGGAGAGGAGGTGCTCGCTAGGAGAGCTGGGTGTTCGCCCAGTTCGGCTAGGCCCAAGTGAGAGAGAAAGAAAATAAAAATAAAAATTGGCCTTCGGCCCATTTGAGTGAGAGGAAAATTAGTTTGGCTGCACATAGGGGAAAAGAGAAGGAAGGAGATGTTCTGCTAGGGGATTTGGCCACTGCCTATGAGAGAAAATAATTACATTTTCCTTTTAGAAAAATCCAGGAAAAGAAAGAGAAGCTCAAATAACTATGAAACGAATTTCATATAAACCAAGAAAAATCCAAATGCGCATATTTAAATATGTCAAAGATAAAATAAAGCCCGACTAAAATAAAAGAAGTAAATCAAATTTTAATTTAGGTTCACATTAGTTCAAATTAAATCCTTCAAATTTTCAAAAGTTCAATTTAAGCTTTGTTAACAAATAAAACAAGTGAAATTTTCTCGCACTGGTTTTTGGAAAACGTTTTCTTAAACATTCCGAGAATCGGGATGTTACAATAAAGATCTTTGTAGAATATGTAGGAACCAATATGAGCATCCAGGTTCCGCTATTGGTTATTGACCGGAGACATGTCTCGGTCATGTCTACATAGTTCTCAAACCCGTAGGGTCCTCACGCTTAACGTTCGATGACGATTGGTATTATGAGTTTATGTGATATGATGTACCAAAGGTTGTTCGGAGTTCCGGATGTGATCACGGACATGACGAGGAGTCTCAAAATGGTCGAGAAATAAAGATTGATATATTGGACAGCTATATTCGGACACCAGAAGTGTTCCGGAGAAGTTTCGGATAAAACCAGAGTACTGTGGGGTTACTGGAACCCCCCGAGGGGTATTGGGCCTCATGGGCCAAGTGGTGGAAGAGAGGAGGCAGGCCAAGGTGGGGCGCGCGCCCCCTAGCCCAAACTGAATTGGACTAGGGGGGGCGGCCCCCCTTTCCTTCTCTCCTTCCCCTCCTTCCTTCTCCTCCTAGTTGGACTAGGAAAGGGGGAACCTACTCCTACTTGGAGTAGGATTCTCCCCCTTGGGGCGCACCCCTTGAGGCCGGCCGGCCCCCTCCTCCACTCCTTTATATACAGGGGAGGGGGGCACCCCATAGACACACAAGTTGATCAAGTTGATCTTTTAGCCATGTGCGGTGCCCCCTCCACAGATTTCCATCTCGGTCATATCGTCGTAGTGCTTAGGCGAAGCCCTGCGCCGGTAACTTCACCATCACCGTCACCACGCCATCGTGCTGGCAAAACTCTCCCTCGACCTCAGCGAGATCTAGAGTTCGTGGGACGTCACCGAGCTGAATGTGTGCAGATCGCGGAGGTGCCATACCTTCGGTGCTAGGATCGGTCGGATCGTGAAGACGTACGACTACATCAACCACGTTGTCATAACGCTTCCGCTTTCGGTCTACGAGGGTATGTAGACAACACTCTCCCCTTTTGTTGCTATGCATCACCTAGATAGATCTTGCGTGATCGTAGGAAATGTTTTGAAATTACTGCATTACCCAACAGCCGGACCATTTGAGTTTAAAATCTCAGACCACCGGGGTGTGCCTGCGCACCAAACTAGGCCAAGGCGGCCTTGTAAGGCTTTTGAGTGGGAGAGTATATATGCCACATATCTAAGACTTTCATAGGCATATTCAGAAGTTAAATTAGCTTTATTTATGTGGTTTTCATCGACATCTCAAACCACCGGGGTGTGTCTTTGCATGTTTGGTGTCCGCCAATCTTGTGAATATTAGGTTTATACCCTTGTAGATTCACTCATATGGATCAGATGAGTTGTGTTAGTACTTTTTGTTGCCTTTGTTGGTGTGATCTATTGTGACTTTGGGGTTATTATTTGGCGTTCTAGAGAAGATGTTGTGGTTCGACGACTGTCGGTGTCAAAACCGGCGGATCTCGGGTAGGGGGTCCCGAACTATGCGTCTAGGCGGATGGTAACAGGAGGCAAGGGACACGATGTTTTTACCTAGGTTCGGGCCCTCTCGATGGAGGTAAAACCCTACTCCTGCTTGATTAATATTGATGATATGGGTAGTACAAGAGTAGATCTACCACGAGATCAGAGAGGCTAAACCCTAGAAGCTAGCCTATGGTATGATTGTTGTTCGTCCTACGGACTAAAACTCTCCGGTTTATATAGACACAAGAGAGGGAGAGGGTTACACAGAGTCGGTTACAATGGGAGGAGATCTTCATATCGTATCGCCAAGCTTGCCTTCCACGCCAAGGAAAGTCCCATCCGGACACGGGACGGGGTCTTCAATCTTGTATTTTCATAGTCCGGGAGTCCGGCCATCCGGACACCCCCTAATCCAGGACTCCCTCAGTAGCCCCTGAAC
This sequence comes from Triticum aestivum, assembly GCF_018294505.1. Taxonomy (NCBI): domain Eukaryota; kingdom Viridiplantae; phylum Streptophyta; class Magnoliopsida; order Poales; family Poaceae; genus Triticum; species Triticum aestivum. The sequence goes on along the minus strand of NC_057810.1, from coordinate 624,607,681 downwards.
CAGGCTTCAATGACGATGAGTCCGGCGCGCAAGTTGTCTTCGGCATTGCAAGGCGGGTTCCTCATCCGAATACTTCATAGAAGATGTTGAACACCAGGATAGTGTCCGGCTCTGCAAAATAAGTTCCACATTCCACCGTAGAGAGAATAATATTTGCACCAATCAGATCTGCTGACGTATTACGCAACGTGACATCACGCCACAGCCAGGCTTTTATTCATTATACCGCTCCACCTCAGCGCGTTTAGCAAGGCGGTTTCCTTGGCATGTCTTGTCAAAGCGGAGATCGTGTCCCCTTATTCCGGGATTCTCATCAATACGGGCGTGGGTAACCCAACCGCGCCATTAACCATGGCGCTTGGGAGATAAGCGAGTTTTATTAGGCTGGTGGGGGCTCGTAGTTTCGGCCGCCCATATAAGGGGATAAGAATCCGCCCTTTCCATTCACGCCTTCTTCCTCCTTTGCTTATTCGTCCCTGCGCGCTCGAGCTCCAACGCCCAAGCCCGCACTTCCCACCTCAACCTTCTCCAATCATGTCCGGAGCAGGAGGTAGATGGATGGCTTCCTCCGTCACGGAGGGGCAAATCAAAAAGCTGAGGAAGGCCGGATACTTGTCTAACGACATCGCGCACCGGCTTCCAGATGAGGGGCAACTCATCCCCACCCCTAGGCCCCATGAGAGGGTTGTATTTGTCCCCCATTTCGTCCGCGGACTGGGTTTTCCTCTTCACCCGTTCGTCCGAGGGCTCATGTTCTACTACGGCCTGGACTTCCACGATTTGGCCCCGAACTTCATCCTCAACATCTTGGCGTTTATCATCGTGTGCGAGGCCTTCCTCCGCATCCAGCCTCACTTTGGCCTATGGCTGAAAATCTTCAGCATCAAGCCGAAGGTCGTGGGCGGCCGCCAAGCAGAGTGCGGAGGTGCCATGGTGGGCAAGATAGCCAACGTTACATGGCTCGAGGGCGCCTTCGTCGAGACCATCAAAGGGTGGCAATCAGGGTGGTTCTATATCACTGAGCCGCGTGACCTTGAATGGGCAGTAGCCCCCGAATTTCGATCTGGTATCCCCACACGGCTCACATCTTGGAAAGAGATGGGCCTGTCGTGGGGTAGTTCGGCGGAAGTGACCGGACTTCAAACCTGCATCAAAGACCTAATCGGCAGGAAGGTTAAACTCGTCAACGTAGTCCAGGTCATGCTCTTCCACCGGATTCTCCCGTGTCAACGACGGGCTTTCAGCTTGTGGGAGTTCGACCCAGCCTAGCATCAGACTCTGTCCCGGCTCTTCGACACAAAGCATGGGGACGCCTGGAAGGTGCTATTCAAGAGCTCCGAGGTCTCTCCTCCCATCACCGAGGATCGCGATTTCTGCACCGAGTGCCAAGCCAGCATGGTGAGCTTAATTTTCCCTTTACGGGGTATTTGCTTTTCATAGATTTGATTCTATGCGGGACCTAAACCCCCATCTCTTTAACAGGACTGGCAGAAAAAGGCCGGACAAATCAACTGTCCGGCTCCCTTTCCCGAAGACCCAGCAGACGCTCGCTTGACGAAGCTGCTGGTTCCGGCACCTCATGTGGTGCCGGAGAAGAAGGCCAAGAAGAAGGCCACGGGGACTCGAAAGAGTTCCCGGCGCCTGGTGGTGTCGGATTCAGCGCCCGACAACCCCGAAGCACCCTCCGCCTCTGAGGACGAGGAGGAGGAAGAAGAAGAAGCCTCTCCCCCTCCAACGGGGGAAGGGAAGAAAAGGAAAGCCGCCCCAACTGGGGAGGCCAGAGGGTCCAAGAAGGGGAGAACTCTCCTTCCGTACTACACCTCCGACACCGAAGACAGCGGGGAGGAATGGCCATCCAGGGTCAAGCCCCTGGCAAAATCGTAAGCATCCGGTTGTCCGAATAACTTATGATGCTCCTCCATTATTTGGCATTTTCTGACGCCGTATTTGATCATGCAGTCCGCCCAAGGCTCAGCTCGACGATTTGACGAGCGGCTCCTTGGATTCGTCGGATGTGAATAGCGCTTCACTTCCGACGGCCTCCTCCCCTCTCCCTACGAACAACGCCGAGGTGGAGTCCCGAAAGGGACTAAACCAGGAGGAGGTGGTCCTGGAGGCGCTGCAAGGCGACCTCCCGGACTCCAGGCCCAAAGGGGGTAAAGCCCCGAAGGGATCCAAGTCCGGCCCCGGGCCGGACACTGCTCCGGAACCATCAATGGTTCCAGAGTCTGACAGGCGGCGCCTTCATAAGAAGGGCAAGCCTACGACGCTGGCGACCTCCGTCCATCCGGAGGCGCCGGACAATTTGCTGGAGGTGCTTAACGGCGCCTCCATCGACGAGGAACACCGCACTGTCATTAGTGCGGTGATTCAGAAGGTTCAGTCCGCCAAGAGCGGGCTGACAGAAGCTTGTACAAGCCTGTTAACAGGCTTTGAGGTATGTGATAAAAACATATAAAAATGTTACCGCATAGACAGTAGCCCCTGATGCTCAGTTCGACATTCGGAAAGAAAAGACGAGCTGAGTATCTAAAAAGATATACGCAGGAGTCTAATAAAAATATGTGAATATGGGAATGCAGGCTGCGCTGCTGACCTCTGCCGCACTGACTGCCGAGGTCAATGCATTGAAGGAGAGCCTCGAGTGGTCCGAGGGCGAGCTCGGCCATGCCAAGAAGCAGCTCGAGGACAAAGAGGGTACATAGTACCGCATGTAAATGTATATAGAAATACTTGGTTGCAAATAATGACAGGACCAACGTAAATGTTGCAGGGGCCACGACCGAGGTGGCGACCCTGAAGGAGGTGGTGTCCAAGGCCGAGAACAGTGCAGCCTTGGACCGCACCGAGCGAGAGAAGCAGGAGGCGCGGGTGGCGGAGGTGCGGCAAGAGCTCCAGGCTCTCGTGGAAAAACATGAGAGTTTGGAGCGTGACTCGAAGACTCGAGAGTCCGAGCTCGCCTTGGCTCTTGAGGGTGCCAAAAACGCTAAGGCCGAAGCCCAGAAGGCCCTCCAGGAGATCGAGGCGATAAAGAAAATAGCGGCGGGTAAGACATTCTTTATGCAAAGCAAGCATGTAAAAGTAAATTATCTATTACTTACCCGAATCCGGAGCTCTCCAGGAGCGTTCATCGATCTGCCCCGTAGTGTGTCTGATGCTGCCGTGTTTTATCGAGCCAAGGAGGGGAGCTTGACGGAAAAGGTGTTCTGGTCTCAGTATGCTGAGGCCGAGCATCATGTGCCCCTGAGCGACCAGCTGAAGCAGCTGGTCGAGCTCCACAAGGTGGCCGAACAGGCCATGAAGGGCCTCATAGTTCGACTATGGCCTAGGGAAGCCATGCCTGGGATCTACTTCGGTCTGGTGCGGCGGCTGGTGGACGCTTGTCCGTGGATTGAGGTCATCAAGCGCTCCGTCTACATTGAAGGTGCCCGTCGGGCCCTTGCCCGTGCTAAAGTGCACTGGGGCAAGCTGGATGCGGAGAAGCTTTTGACGGACGCGCCACCGCTGGGCAAGGAGTATCGCACGCCCGAGATGTATTATAAGGGCGTCCTGAAGGGTGCCCGCCATATAGCGGATGAGTGCTCCAAAGATGTAATTTTTGAGTAGACTTGCATTTGTTATTCTGTACGCTGAAAACTTTGTTCATGTGCGTTAAGCAACGCTTGTTAATTTAAAATATTACCTTTTGTGCGGCCGTTTATCAAATCTGAGAGATGCAAGTCGTCGGCTTCGACCCCCATGCCACGAGTGCTGGGGTGTTCGGGATAAACCTGAGCGCTCTTGTTCCCATTCTTGGGTCCATCTAGGGAGGCGCTTAGCACAACGAACCAGGCCGTCGGACTTATAATGCTTTATCACTCTCACTTAGCCATAGAATTCTATAATTTTAAATTTCAGCGAAGCCCCTAGTATTCGGAAGACCGAGTTCGGGGCGCTATCCACGCCTAGGCCGGATAAGTCCGGTTCCTCGCTCTAAGCGGCATAAGTCTTTAAGGACTCGAAAAACCTCGCGAACAGCGACCGGTCTCTCGCACTATCATGACGGTCAGTTTTAGCTTTCTCTACTGAGGTGTTAACCCAGCTCAACTGGGGCACAATCGCAGTAGTTCTCCCAGCGCTACCTTAGCCAACATTGCGGAACGTAAGGTACCAAAACATGGGAGCCGGGCAAACCCAACTATTGACCAAAGACATGATTCGGAGCCGATGCATATAGTGCTATAAGTTCGGGGTGCCGCACTCATGAGAGTGTTCGGTCTTCTCACACCATGTTATGGGGTGTTTAAGCCCCTGGTGTATTGGCCGTACCAAAGTGTACGGTTGCAGAATGTCATGACTGAACATATTTGTATATAAAAATAGATGAGTACAATAATAGATAAGAGCTATGTATTGTTTATTAAAAAAGGGCTGCTATGAAAGCAGAACGATACAAGTAGTGCGATAAGCAAGAGATGGGATTATTTGACATGTCCCCCTCCAGGGGCAAGCTGCGGATTTTAAGTAAAACAGGTATTAAGCTCGTTATAGAGACCACCTGGACATTTGACGCGGCTTGTTCTCTCCCTGGCTGTTGCATCGTGTGTTCGGCGAGTGTATTGCCGGACAGGCCTTTCGAATAGTTGGGTCCTGAAAGTGTGTAAAAGGAAACGGCGGAATAGGGAGCCCCTTAGTGCGGTTGAGCCGCATTCTGGGCGTGCCGTAGTTGTGCCCCTCCCCTTATGCCCATGGTATCTCTAAGGCGTAATTATGTACGCGTGGTACCGATATCACCATTTGACGAGGGCTAGGGTTGGGGCCGCACTGCTATGCTTGCTCGGAACGTGCCAGCCGGATTTGTTGTAGGTTACTTCGGGCTCGCTTGACGTTGTCCGGACGTTTGACACCTGGATTGGAGAATTGCCTTGAGAGGCTACTCTGTACTTCCGCCGCCAGGGCCGCCGTGTGCTCCTCCGTTCGGAGAGAGCGTTCGGTGTTTCCATTTACCGTGATGACTCCGCGAGGTCCTGGCATCTTGAGCTTGAGAGATGCGTAGTGCGGCACCGCATTGAATTTTGCAAATGCGGTTCGTCCGAGCAGGGCGTGATAGCCACTGCGGAATGGGACTATGTCGAAGATTAACTCTTCGCTTCGGAAATTATCCGGGGATCCGAAGACCACTTCGAGTGTAACCGAGCCTGTACAGCTGGCTTCTACACCTGGTATGACGCCTTTAAAGGTTGTCTTTGTGGGTTTAATCCTTGAGGGATCGATACCCATTTTTCGCACTGTATCCTGATAAAGCAGGTTCAGGCTGCTGCCGCCGTCCATTAGGACTCTGGTGAGGTGAAATCCGTCGATAATTGGGTCTAGGACCAATGCGGCGAATCCGCCGTGACGGATGCTAGTGGGGTGGTCCCTTCGATCAAAAGTGATCGGGCAGGAGGACCACGGGTTGAACTTTGGGGCGACTGGCTCCAACGCATAGACGTCCTTGAGAGCACGCTTCCGCTCCCTTTTGGGGATGTGGGTTGCGTATATCATGTTCACCGTCCGCACTTGCGGGGGGAATCCCTTCTGTCCTCTGTTGTTCGGCGGCCGGGGCTCCTCCTCGTCATCGCTATGCAGCCCCTTGTCTCTGGTTTCGGCACTTAACTTGCCTGCCTGCTTAAACACCCAACAATCCCTGTTGGTGTGGTTGGCTGGCTGTTCGGGGGTGCCGTGTATCTGGCACGAGCGGTCGAGTATCCGGTCTAAGCTGGATGGGCCCGGAGGGTTTCTTTTGAATGGCTTCTTCCGCTGACCGGGTTTAGAGCCTCTGAATCCGGCATTGACTGCCGTATCTTCAGTATTGTCGCCGTTAATGCGGCGCTTATGCTTGTTGCGACGTGACCTGCCGTTGTTGTCCTTGGTATCCGAATTGCCAGGGCTCTTGGTTATGTTATTGCTACGAGCTAGCCAGCTGTCTTCTCCCGCACAAAAGCGGGTCATGAGTGTCGTGAGGGCTGCCATAGATTTCGGCTTTTCCTGTCCTAGGTGCCGGGCAAGCCATTCGTCTCGGATGTTGTGCCTGAAGGCTGCAAGGGCCTCGGCGTCCGGACAGTCGACTATTTGATTTTTCTTGGTTAGGAACCGTGTCCAGAATTGTCTGGCCGATTCCTCTGGCTGCTGGATTATGTGGCTTAGGTCATCGGCGTCTGGTGGTCGCACATAAGTGCCCTGGAAGTTGTCAAGGAATGCGGATTCCAGGTCCTCCCAGCAACTAATTGACTCTGCTGGCAGGCTGTTAAGCCAATGTCGAGCTGGTCCTTTAAGCTTGAGCGGGAGGTATTTGATGGCGTGTAGATCATCACCACGGGCCATGTGGATATGAAGGAGATAATCCTCGATCCATACCGCAGGATCTGTTGTGCCATCGTATGATTCGATGTTTACGGGTTTAAAGCCCTCGGGGATTTGATGATCCATTACTTCGTCTGTGAAGCATAGTGGGTGTGCGGCGCCCCTGTACTGGGCTATATCACGACGCAGCTCGGATGAGCTTGGTCTGTTGTATTCGGCCTGGCCGTACTTATCATGTCCGGCGTGACGGCTAGCGTCACGTGAAACGGGGCGCCCATGTGATCCGTAGATCGATCTTGTTTGCCTTGCCTTATTCTCCAATATGTCTCGCAGGTCTGTTGCGTCTCCCCGTACTCTGGTATGTTTTGAGCGGTGCCGGGGTGCGGCTTGGGTCGAGGGCCTGAAGGCCTCTCTGTCGCGGCCACGGGGTGGCCGATCGGGCGCATCGTACGCTGGTGATGTAGGTTTAGTTGCTTCCTCCTCAAGTTGGGGTAGCAGCCTGCGCTTTGGGTAGCTCTTGGAGGGGCGTTCGAGTTTATACTCTTCGGCCGCCAGGACTTCGGTCCATCTGTCGGCTAGCAAGTCTTGGTCAGCTCTAAGCTGCTGCTATTTTTTCTTGAGGCTGCTTGCCGTGGCCATAAGCCTGCGTTTGAAACGCTCTTGTTCGACGGGATCCTCTGGCACGACGAATTCGTCGTCGTCGAGGCTTGCCTCGTCTTCGGAGGGAGGCATATAATTGTCGTCCTCGACCTCTCTGTCGGCCGCTCTCTCATGAGGGCTGGCTCCTTCGTCCTCCTGCACTGAATCCTGCTGGAGGGGATTGTCTTCGGCACTGTCCGGCGTGTTGTTATCTCCGGTGCCGGAATCGCTGTTTTTACTTTGGTGGGATTTAGAGCGGCGCCGCTGACGTCGACGCTTGGGTTGCTTCTTGGAGGGGTCATCCTCTGTTTTTTCCTCGCCATCCCCTGCTTTGGGGGTGTCCACCATGTATATGTCATATGACAAGGTGGCTTTCCAGTTCCCTATAGGTGCTGGTTCTTGGTCGTCTCCTTCATCGGCGTCCATACCGTCGATGTCTTCGGAGTCAAAGTCGAGCATGTCGGTTAAATCGTCGACAGTGGCTACGAAGTGGGTGGTGGGTGGGCCTCGAATTTCTTCGTCGTCCGTATCCCAACCATGCTGACCGTAGTTCGGCCAGGGCTCTCCTGACAAAGAGAGAGAGTTTAGTGAATTCAGGATATCGCCAAAGGGCGAGTGCTGAAAGACGTCCGTGGAGGTGAACTCCATGATCGGAGCCCAATCGGATTCGATCGAAAGAGGTGCGTGATATACGGAGTCCGGCACCTTAGAGTCACGGGCCCTGCAAAGGACTAGGCTGGTATTCGACTCTATCACCATAGAGATTGCGGCTTCCGGGGTGGCGTCCAACCCTCCATCCCCGACTAGCACACTAGGCTCCGAGCTGATGGTCGGAGCGGACACCTGAGCGACGCTCTGGGCGTTGTCCGGCAGCAGAGCTAAATCATGCCCATCGTGACAGTGCAGCATGGTCGGTCATGGCTCAAATCCGTCGAAGATCAAGTCCCCGCGGATGTCGACCATGTAATTTAAACTTCCAAACCTGACCTGATGGCCAGGGGCGTAGCTTTCGATCTGCTCCAGATGGCCAAACGAGTTGGCCCGCAGTGCGAAGCCGCCGAATACAAAGATCTGTCCGGGGAGAAAGGTCTCACCCTGGACCGTGTCGTGATTGACGATCGAAGAAGCCATCAGGCCTAAAGGCGGCGACACAGAGGAACTCTCAATGAAAGCACCAATGTCGGTGTAAAAACCGGCGGATCTCGGGTAGGGGGTCCCGAACTGTGCGTCTAGGCGGATGGTAACAGGAGGCAAGGGACACGATGTTTTTACCCAGGTTCGGGCCCTCTCGATGGAGGTAAAACCCTACTCCTGCTTGATTAATATTGATGATATGGGTAGTACAAGAGTGGATCTACCACGAGATCAGAGAGGCTAAACCCTAGAAGCTAGCCTATGGTATGATTGTTGTTCGTCCTACGGACTAAAACTCTCCGGTTTATATAGACACCGGAGAGGGCTAGGGTTACACAGAGTCGGTTACAATGGGAGGAGATCTTCATATCGTATCGCCAAGCTTGCCTTCTACGCCAAGGAAAGTCCCATCCGGACACGGGACGGGGTCTTCAATCGTGTATCTTCATAGTCCGGGAGTCCGGCCAAAGGTCATAGTCCGGCCATCCGGACACCCCCTAATCCAGGACTCCCTCAACGGCCTATACCTCTAGAAAATCACGTTCACCCCAAGTACTTTCCACTCCACGACTTTTCATTCTTTTCGATGGGCGAATCAAGAGGGGTTCTAAAACCTTTGAAGGTAGTCAAATTCGTGTAGGTTTACGAGTGGAAATATCGGTGTTCCAGTATGATTGTAACTTTTTTTACTGAAACATCACCAATACTTTGTGTTATAAAGACTGAGGCCATGGAGAATGTTTTTCTAAGAGATTTCATTGTAATTCTTAGTCAGTTAGTTTGTAGTTTTTTTGATTTTTTATTCGAAGCATTGTGTTTGTAATGTTCATCAAGTTAGTCATGTATCATTGTAGAAGGAACTATTCTTGTTAATAGGGCTGGTTTGGATGAAAACTCATATATATGGAGTTGTTGGGAATCGTTGCATGGAAAACAAAAAAAATTCTACACGCACGCAATGACCTATCCATGGAGATACATAGCAACGAGGCGGATAGTGTGTCTACGTACCCTCGTAGACCGTAAGCGGAAGCGTTTCAGAACGTGGTTGACGTAGTCGAACTTTCTTCATGATCCAACTGATCGAGTACCGAACGTACGGTACCTCCGAGTTCTGCACACGTTCAGCTCAGTGGCGTCCTCGCCTACTTGATCCAGCAAGATGGGCGAAGTAGTGGATGGGTTCCAGCAGCACGACGGCATGGTGACGGTGATGGTGAAGTGAGCTCCACAGGGCTTCACCTAAGCACTACAAAAATATGACCGGGGGTGTAAAGGGTGAAGGGGGACGCCGCACACAGGTAAGCAATTGTTTGTCCTGTGCTAGGCGCCCCCCTCCCACATATATATAGGTGGGAGGGAGGGAGGAGCAGCCAAAGGAGGCGTCCAAGTAGGAGGAATCCTACTTGGAGTCCCTCCCAAGGTGCGCCCCCTGCCTTATATAGGTGCAGGGGAAAGGCGGAGGAGGATGCCCCCCCCTTTCCTTTCTCCCACGAGAGGGAAAGGCTGGAGGGGCTAGCCCTCCCTCATTTCCTTCCCTTAGGGTTTGCTGTCCAAAGAAGGGGCGCACCAAGGGCTGGTCTGTTCCCCCTTTGGCTCATTAGGCCCATATCTTTGCCTGGGGTACCCGAAACTCCTTTCTAGTGACCCCAAAAGTACCCGGTACCCTCCGAAAAAATTCTGGTGTCCGAATACCATCATCATATATATCAATCTTTATCTCTAGACCATTTTGATACTCCTCGTGATGTCCATGATATCATCTGGGACTCTGAACAACATTCGGTCACCAAATCATATAACTCATATAATACTATATCGTCAACGAACGTTAAGCATGCGGACCCTATGGGTTCGAGAACTATGTAGATATGACCGAGACACCTCTTCGGTCAATAACCAATAGCGGAACTTGGGTGCCCATATTGGCTCCTAAATATTCTACGAAGATTTTTGTTGGTCGAACCGTTATGACAACATACGTAATTCCCTTGTCTATCAGTATGTTACTTGCCCAAGATTCGATCGTCGGTATCTTCATACATTGTTCAATCTTGTTACCGGCAAGTCTCTTTACTCGTTTCGTAATACATCACCTCGTAACTAAGTCCTTAGTCATTTTCTTGCAAGCTTATGATGTGTATTATCAAGAGGGCCCAGAGATACCTCTCTCCGATACTCGGAGTGACAAACCCTAATCTCGATCTATGCCAACTCAACAAACACCTTCAGAGATACCTGTAGAGTATCTTTATGATCACCCAGTTATATTGTGACGTTTGATAAGGTATTCCTCCGGTATCCGGGATTTGCATAATCTCATAGTCGAAGGAATATGTATTTGACATGAAGAAAGCAATAGCAATAAAACTACACGATCATTATGCTAAGCTAATGGGTGGGTCTTGTCCATCACATCATTCTCCTAATGATGTGATCCCATTATCAAATGACAACACATGTCCACGGTTTGGAAACATTAACCATCTTTGATCAATGAGCTAGCCTAGTAGAGGCTTACTAGGGACATGATATTTGTTTATGTATTTAAGTTTCCGATCAATACAATTCTATAGCATGAATAATAAACCTTTATCATGAATAATGAGATATAAAATAACAACTTTATTGTTGCCTCTAGGGCATATTTCCTTCAGTCTCCCACTTGCACTAGATTCAATAATCTAGTTCACATCACCATGTGATTTAATACCAATAGTTCACATTATCATGTGATTAACCCTCATAGTTCACAATGCCATGTGACCAACAACCAAAGGGTTTACTAGAGTCAATAATCTAGTTCACATCACCATGTGATTAACACCCAAAGAGTACTAAGGTGTGATCATGTTTTGCTTGTGAGAGAAGTTTAGTCAACGAGTCTATCACGTTCAGATCCGTATGTATATTTGTAAATTTCTATGACTACAATGCTCTGCATGGTGCTACTCTAGCTAATTGCTCCCACTTTCAATACATATCCAGATTGAGACTCGGAGTCATCTAGATTAGTGTTAAAGCTTGCATCATCATAACCCTTTATGACAAACCCTTTATCATCTCCATAACCGAGAAACATTTCCTTAGTCCTCTAAGGATAATTTTGACCGATATCCAGTGATCTACTCCTAGATCACTATTGTACCCCCTTGCCAAACTCATAGCAAGGCACACAACAGGTCTGGTACATAGCATGGCATACTTTATAGAACCTATGACTGAGGCATAGGGAATGACTTTCATTCTCTTTCTATCTTCTGCCGTGGTCGGGCTTTGAGTCTTACTCAACTTCACACTTTACAATACAGGCTAGAACTCCTTCTTTGACTGATCCATTTTGAACTCCTTCAAAATCTTATCAAGGTGTGTGCTTTGTGAAAGTCCTATTAAGTGTCTCGGTCTATCTCCATAGATTTTATGCCCAATACATAAGTAGCTTTCCCGAGGTCTTTTATTGAAAATTTCTTATTCAAGTATCCTTTTATGCTATCCAAAAATTCTATATCATTTCCAATCAACAATATGTCATCCACATATAATATCAGAAATGCTACAAAACTCCCACCCACTTTCTTGTAAATACAAGCTTCATCATAAGTCTGTATAAAACCATATGCTTTGATCACCTCATCAAAGCGTATATTCCAACTCCGAGATGCTTGCACCAGTCCATAGATGGATCGCTGGAGCTTGCACACTTTGTTAGCACCTTTAGGATCGACAAAACCTTCTGGTTGCATCATATACAACTCTTCTTTAACAAATCTATTAAGGATTGCAGTTTTGACATCCATTTGCCAAATTTCATAAAATGTGGCAATTTCTAACATGATTCGGACAGACTTAAGCATCGCTCAGGTGAGAAAGTCTCATCGTAGTCAACTCCTTGACCTTGTCGAAAACCTTTTGTGACAAGTCAAGCTATGTAGACAGTAACATTACAATCGGTGTCCGTTTTCTTCTTGAAGATCTATTTATTCTATGTGGCATGCCGATCATGGGGCAAGTCCACCAAAGTCCACATGTTGTTCTCATACATGGATCATATCTCAGATTTCATGGCTTCAAGCCATCTGTCGGAATCTACGCTCATCATAGCTTCTTCATAGTTTGTAGGTTCACCTTGGTCTAGTAACATGACTTTCAGGACAGGATTACCGTACCACTCTGGTGCAGAACGTGTTCTGGTTGACCTACGAAGTTCAGTAGTAACTTGATCTGAAGTTTTATGATCATCATCATTAGCTTCCTCTCTAGTTGGTGTAGGCATTAGGGAACGGTTTTCTATGATGTGCTACTTTCCAATTCGAGAGAAGGTACAATTACCTCATCAAGTTCTACTTTCCTCCCACTCACTTCTTTCGAGAGAAACTCCTTCTCTAGATCGAGTTTTTCGAAGATTGATTGGACTTGAATTCCCACTTGACTGCTTTTTCTCTCTACTCATGTTTTGCTAATGTTTCACTCACAATTCCATAGTTGACTGGGCAATTTCGTCATTTCCAAAAGTGCACTTCATTTTTCACTTCTTAGCCACAAAGATCTTTCCTTCGGATCTGTGGTAGAAGGTGTAACCAATGGTTTCCTCAGGGTATCATATGAAGATGCACTTCTCCACTTTGGGTTCGAGCTTATGAGGCTTAAGCCTTTTGACATAAGTGTCACAACCCCAAACTTTTAACAAATGACACCTTAGGTTTCTTGCCAAACCACAGTTCATACTGTGTCATCTCAACGGATTTAGACGGTGCCCTATTTAATGTGAATGCGGCTGTCTCTAATGCATAACCCCATAATTATAGTGGCAAATCGGTAAGAGGCATCATAGAACGCACCATATCTAATAAAGTACAATTATAGTGCTTGGACACACCATTACGCTGTGATGTTCTAGGTGGCGTGAGTTGTGAAACTATTCCACATTGTTTTATGTGAAGGCCAAACTCGTAACTCAAATATTTGCCTCCGCGATCAGATCGTAGAAACTTTATTTTCTTATACGATTATTCTCCACTTTACTCTAAAATTCTTTGAAAGTTTCAAATGTTTCAAACTTGTGTTTCATTAAGTAGATATACCCATATCTGCTCAAATCATCTGTGAAGGTCAGAAAATAACGATACCCTCCACGTGCTTCAATACTCATCAGACCGCATACATCGGTATGTATTATTTGCAATAAGTCATTAGCTCGCTCCATTGTTCCGGAGAACGGAGTTCTAGTTATCTTGCCCATGAGGCATGGTTCGCAAGTATCGAATGATTCATAATCAAGTGATTCCAAAATCTCATCAGCATGGAGCTTTTCTTCATGCGCTTTACACCAATATGACCTAAACGATGCCACAAGTATGTTGCAATGTCGTTATCAACTTTGTATCTTTTGGCATTAATATTATGAATATGTGTATCACTTCGATCGAGATTCAATAAACCATTCACATTGGGTGTATGACCATAGAAGGTTTTATTCATGTAAATAGAACAACAATTATTTTTTGACTTAAATGAATAACCGTATTGCAACAAACATGATCGAATCATATTCATGCTCAAAGCAAACACCAAATAACATTTATTTAGGTTCAACACTAATCCCGAAGGTAGAGGGAGTGTGCGATGGTGATCGCATCAACCTTGGAATCACTTCCAACACACATTGTCAACTTGCCCTTAACTAGTCTCTGTTTATTCTGGAACTCCTATTTTGAGTTACTAATCTTAGCAACTAAACCAGTATCAATACCCAGGGGCTACTATGAATACTAGTAAGGTACAAATCAGTAACATGTATACCAAATATAACTTGTTCACTTTGTCATCCTTCTTATCCGCCAAGTATTTGGGGCAGTTCTGCTTTGAGTGACCATATTGACCATATCCTTTGTAGTAGAGGCACTCAGTTTCAGGCTTGGGTCCAGCTTTGGGCTTCTTCACGGGAGTGGCAACTTGCTTGCCATTCTTCTTAAAGTTCCCTTTCTTTCACTTGCCCTTTTTCTTGAAACTAGTGGTCTTGTTAACCATCAACACTTGATCCTCTTTCTTGATTTCTACCTTCGCTGATTTCAGCATCGCGAAGAGCTCGAGAATCATTTTCATCATCCTTTACATATTATAGTTCATCACGAAGTTCTAGTAGCTTGGTGATAGTGACTAGAGAACTTTGTCAATCAATATCTTATCTGGAAGATTAACTCCCACTTGATTCAAGCGATTGTAGTACCTAGACATTCTGAGCACATGCTCACTGGTTGAGATATTCTCCTCCATCTTGTAGGTAAACTACTTGTCAGAGGTCTCATACCTCTTGACATGGGCATGAGTCTGAAATACCAATTTCAGCTCTTAGAACATCTCATATGCTCCATGGTGTTCAAAACGTTTTTGGAGTCTCGATTCTAAGCCTTAAAGCATGGCGCACTAAACTATTAAGTAGTCATCATATCGAGCTTGCCAAACATTCATAATGTATGCATCTACTCCTGCAATAGGTCTGCCACCTAGCGGTGCAACAATGAGGATAATCCTCAGATCACGGACCCAGTTCGCATCATTGCTACTATCATATTTCAACTTAATTTTTTTCTCTAGGAACATATCAAAAAATAAGGGAGCTATATCGCGAGCTATTGATCTACAACATAGATTTGCAAATACTATCAGGACTAAGTTCATTATAAATTAAGTTCAATTAATCAAATTACTAATGAACTCCCACTTAAAACAGCATCCCTCAAGTTGTCTAAGTGATACATGATCCATATCAACTAACCCATGTTTGATCATCACGTGAGATGGGGTAGTCATTAATGGTGAACATCTCTAGGTTGATCATATCTACTATATGACTCATGTTCGACCTTTCGGTCTCTAGTGTTTCGAGGCCATGTCTGTACATGCTAGGCTCGTCAAGTTTAACCCAAGTATTCTGCGTGTGTAAATCTGGCCTACACTACCCGTTGTATGTGAATGTAGAGTCTATCACATCCGATACTTCCCGTGGTGTCTCGAAACGACAAACTTTCTCAACGGTGCATACTCGGAGAGAACACTTATATCTTGAAATTTAGTTAAGGGATCATCTTATAATGCTACCGTCGTTCTAAGCAAAATAAGATGCATAAAAGATAACATCACATGCAATCAAAATATGTGACATGATATGGCCATCATCATCTTGTGCTTTTGATCTCCATCTCCAAAGCATCGTCATGATCTCCATTGTCACCGGCTCGACACCTTGATCTCCATCGTTGCGTCGTGGTTGTCCCGCCAACTATTGCTTCTAAAACTATTGCTAACGCATAGCGATAAAGTAAAGCAATTACATGGCGCTTGCATTTCATACAATAAAGAGACAGCCATAAGGCTCATGTCGGTTGCTGATAAATTACAAAACATGATCATCTCATGCAATAACGTATATCACATCATGTATTGACCATATTACATCACATCATACCCTGCAAAAACAAGTTAGACATCCTCTACTTTGTTGTTGCAAGTTTTACGTGGTTGCTATGGGTTTCTAGAAAGAATCGTTCTTACCTATGGAAAAAACCACAACAGATTATCAACTTTGCTGTTTTTAACCTTCTTTAAGGACCGGTTGCAGTTAAATTTGATTCAACTAAAGTAGGAGAAACAGACACCCGTCAGCCACCTTTATGCAAAACTAGTTGCATGTCAATCAGTGGAATCGGTCTCATGTAAGTGGACATGTAAGGTTGGTCCGGGCCACTTCATCCCACAATGCCGCCGAATCAAAATAAGACGTTGGTGCTAAGCAGTATGAACATCACTGCCCGCAACTTCTTTGTGTGCTACTCATGCATATCATCTACGCATAGACCTGGCTGGTGATGCCACTGTTGGGAATCATTGCATGGAAAACAAAATAAATTCTATGCACATGCAATGATCTATGCTGCCTCTTGAGCTTGTGTTGGTTTTTCCCTTGAAGAGGAAAGGGTGATGCATCAAAGTAGCGTGAGTATTTCCCTCAGTTTTCAAAACCAAGGTATCAATCTAGTAGGAGACGATGCACAAGTCACCTAGTACTTGCACAAACAATCAAGAACCTTGCAACCAACACGATGAAGGGGTTGTCAATCCCTTCACGGTCACTCACAAGAGTGAGATATAATAAAGATAGTAAAGTAAATATTTTTGGTATTTTTGTTGTATAGATTGGAAAGTAAAGATTGCAAAATAGTAAACGAGATGCGATATAATGGAAAAGAGATGTAATATAATAGAAAAGAGACCCGGGGGCCATAGGTTTCACTAGTGGCTTCTCTCAAGATAGCATGTATTATGGTGGGTGAACAAATTACTGTCGAGCAATTGATAGAAAAGCGCATAATTATGAAGACATCTAAGACAATGATCATGAATATAGGCATCACGTCCGTGTCAAGTAGACCGGAATGATTCTGCATCTACTACTATTACTCCACACATCGATCGCTATCCAACATGCATCTAGAGTATTAAGTTCATAAGAATGGAGTATGGCATTAAGCAAGATGACATGATGTAGAGGGATAAACTCAACCAATATGATATAAACCCCATCTTTTTATCCTTGATGGCAACAATACAATATGTGCCTTGCTGCCCCTACTGTCACTGGGAAAGGAACCACAAGATTGAACCCAAAGCTAAGCACTTCTCCCATTGCAAGAAAGATCAATCTAGTAGGCCAAACTAAACCGATAATTCGAAGAGACTTGCAAAGATATCAAATCATGCATATAAGAATTCAGAGAAGAACCAAATAATATTTATAGATAATCTTGTTCATAAATCCACAATTCATCGGATCTCGGCAAACACACCGCAAAAGAGTATTACATCGAATAGATCTCTAAGAACATCGAGGAGAACTTTGTATTGAGAATCAAAGAGAGAGAAGAAGCCATCTAGCTAATAACTATGGACCCGAAGGTCTGTGGTAAACTACTCACGCTTCATCGGAGAGGCAATGGTGTTGATGTAGAAGCCCTCCGTGATCGATTCCCCCTCCGGCAGATCGCCGAAAAAGGCCCCAAGATGGGATCTCACGGGTACAGAAGGTTGCGGCGGTGGAAAAGTGGTTTCGTGGCTCCCCCTGATGTTTCTAGGATATAAGAGTATATATATGCGAAAGAAGTACGTCGATGGAGCTACGAGGGCCCACGAGGATGGGGGGCGCGCCCTCCTGCCTCGTGGATGCCTCGTGGCATTTTTGACTTCAACTCCAAGTATTCTAGTTTGCTTTCGGTCTAAGAAAGATCATCACGAAGGTTTCATTCCAATTGGACTCCATTTGGTATTCCTTTTCTGCAAAACTCTAAAATAGGCAAAAAAACAGAAACTGGCACTAGGCCCCCAGTTAATAGGTTAGTCCCAAAAATAATATAAAAGAGCATATTAAAGCCAAAACATTGTGATGCCCGGATAATTAAGCTATAGTAATTCCCTCCTAATGATGCCACATCATCATGCTTACTGTTGTTAAACTCACGTTGGTTTGAAACCGGTTCAAATTCAAATCTAAAACAAAATAAAAAATAAAAGTTTTCAGATCTCAAATCTAAAATGTTCACAATATTCTATAAATTCACCTGATCATTGTCATGTTAGAACCAACCTCTTTTGGATTCCCACAAAGCCCCTGAAAATTTATTCAATGGACTAACTACCAATAATTTGGGCTTTTCAATTTCTAAAAATAGTTTAACACTCCTAAATGCTTTGAAACTTTTTGTACCAACCCAGGTTATTGCCTTGTATTTTGTGCCAAGTTTTGTTTTAAATAAAACTCTTTAGTGGCTCAAAGAAAATAAACATAAGATAAAAACTAAAACAAGAAAATAAAAAGAGGGCAACCCTCCCCTCGTTGGGCCTCGACCCAGCTGGCCTCTGACCTAACCAGGCCCAGCCCATCTCCCCCCCGGTCGTCTTCTCCTGTTCACGACTGCGCCCAACATGAGCTCGTCCCCGTCGGACCAGCCTCACCGGTGCCGTCCCGAGGGGATAAGGGCGACGCCTCGGGCTTCCCTTGTCTCCCCTCTCCCCACTTGCCTCCTCGAGTCCTCCCCTTCCACTCCCACTCCCTCCTTCCTCTCAGCTTCTCTCCCCCTCGCCAGATCCCCTTTCCTCTGGCGCATCACGTTGGAGCTCGGAGCCACCGCAGCGCCCACATCGTCGCCATCTTCCTCCTCTACCCCGACGAGCTCCACTGTCGATTCCGCCACACCGAGCCCTCCTCGAGCACGCTTGAGCACATCTTCAGGAACACTGTGAGCCCCCGCATCTTTCCCCTCTCCTCGTTGCTCGATTCGTCGCCTCTAGCTCACCCAGCCACCGCTCCCGTACTCGTCATGGTTGCCATGATCGGACGTTGTCTTGCACGCGCACGCCCGTGCCCTTCTACACGTAGCCTCGCGCCCAGCCCGCGGCCTGCTACCGCCGCTCATTGCTCCTGCTGCCGCCGTCCACAGCCCGCCCCGCCATCGTGTCTGCCCCCACTGCAACCAGCAGGCTTGCGCGGCCCATGGCTGCCTACTGCAGCACCACCGCGGCCGGCACACCCTCCGGCTCGACCCCGCTGTACTGTCCTCGCTCGCCGCTGCGCGTCGCCCCGTCGGCCACACGCCTTCACGCTGCCCGCTGCTCCCGCAACTGCCGCGGCAGCTCGCCGACCCTCGTCCCTGCGCACTCTCCCCACTCACTACTGTACCGCCTCGCCTCGCACCCCGACGCCCCGCCACGCCTGGCGGCCTCACCCCGCCCGGACGGGCTTCGACATTGACGGGCGCCCCTGGTCGCCCGTTAACCCATCCCGCCCTGCTGGCCCTTGGCCACTGACCTATCGGCCCCACGCCCTGGCCTTAAAAAAAGAGTTAAAAAATGTTTCGTAATAATAATAATTAATTTAATTAATTAATTAGGATTAATTGGCCTAATCACATGTTTAGTTGGAAACTGGATTAATTAGTCTAAGCAGTCAATGACAGGGGGCCCCACGCCCTGTTGACCAGTCAAACGTTGACTGGTCAACTAGGACCCCCTGGCCCACCTGTCAGCCACTGGGTGCACTTTTGTGTACCCTGTGCTGGGTGCCCCTAGATTTTTAGCAATTAATTTCAAATTAATATTGATTTCAAAATATTGTTTAAAACTTTAGAAATTCATAGAAATTAATCCGCAACTCGGATGAAAAAAATTTGTACATGAAAGTTGCTCAGAAAGACGAGACGAATCTGAATACGCTGTCCATTTGTCCGCCACACACCCTTAGCATAGCGAACATGCAACCTTCACCTCCGGTTCGTCTGTCCGAAAATGCCAAACTTCAGGGAAACATTCCTGGATATTCTCCCCCTTCGCCGGTATCGTGTAGCACTGCGTTAGAACACCCCTAGCACCGCGTTTCATCATGTCATGCTTAGTAATGTATCTGTGTGCTTTGTATTTACTGTTTCTTCCCCCCTCTTCTCTCTGGTAGACCCCAAGACCGCTGTTGATGCCCCTGTGATCGACTGCTTCGACGATGACCCCCCTTCTCGCTTGAGCAACCAGGCAAGCCCCCCCTTTTATCATCCCGATATCGCCCATTCCATTCTCTCATGATTGCATTAGATTTTGCTACTGTACTTGATTGCTCCTATTCTGATGCATAGCCTGCTTTTGTACCTGCTATTGTTACCTACCTGTTTATCCTAAACTGCTTAGTATAGGTTGGTTAGTGATCCATTAGAGACCCCCACCTTGTCCTTGTTGCCCGTGCTTCATCTTCGACGACTCCATCAACGTGATCGACGACTAGAGCCCAACAACTCACATTAGTTCACACCCCTTTAGTTACTCGACTCTGCAGAGCTACTATCGAGTGACGAGGGTGATCTCTCATAACACACTCCTGATGATAATTCTGTAGTGTAGCTATTCAGTCGTGGTCAATGAGGGTGGTTCCTGTTTCATCATTCCTGATATGGCTCTGTCATGCAACACCTCAAGTGTGAACCTCGAGGGTGGTTCCTCTTACGTTCACCTTGATGATTACATCGAGTGGAATTCACCGAGGGTGGTTCCTTGGGTTTTCCCCTTGATGTTTGGACACACTGTTGCCTTGACTTTACTTGAGACCATTGTTGAAGTCGGGTCGGCCTTGAGGGGTACCCACGAGTTGATGTGAAAGTTGGGCGGGCCCGTAGAGCACCCGTGAGTTTTCCACGTGGCACGGCCGGGCAGTCCGGGACCTTGCCGTAAGTCCACGAGACGGGGCGACGGGGGTCACATTATCGTGAGTCTCTGCTCATCTCCGCGAGCCCCCAATGCACTAATGGTTTGGGTATTTGTTCTGAGTTGGCCTCTAGCCTTTACGCACTAACCACCATGCGAGAATAGTTATGGGCCTCAACATCGCAGTATCACCCGAAGCTTTGTCAGACGTCCAGTCCAACAGTGCGGCACGGCTGGGCCGACACCATCCTGTAATGGTGGAGCCTGGTCCGCCCTGCTCGCAATGACCCAGAGTGCAAAGTTGATGGGCCCAGACCCCGGAGTGCTTAGGAGGTAGACCGGTGGGGACCTCTCTGCTGAGCCTAGGTAGGGCTGCGACGTATTGATCTTCCAAGGCCGGGCATTGACCCCAGAAAGGTGTGTCCGTCCAGAGTGATCGAGCGTGTTGGGTAACGTGGTGCACCCCTGCAGGGAAGACATATATTCGAATACCGTGTCCGCGGTAATGGACGTTCAGACTTATATCCTGATCTTATATAACTAGAAATGGATACTTGAGATATGTGATGGATATGTGGCGCCGGGATTGCCTTCTCGTAGGGAGTCGAGGAAGGATCTCTGGGCATTAATGTTACAACATGTTTGATAATTACAAACTGCTATTCTTTACTCTTCTACATGCTGCAAGATGCTTGGAGCTTCTTGACGATGCTAGTATTCGATAGGCTAGGCCTCCCCCCTCTATTCTAGCATTCTGCAGTTCAGTCCACAGATACAAACCTTCCTTTTGATACCAATGCATACTTAGTATAGATCTGATGCTTGCGAGTACTTTGGATGAGTATCCACGGTTGCTTTGCTACCCCCTTTTCACCCTTCTTTCTTCTTTCTGGTTGTTGCAACCATATGATGGATCCCAGGAGCTAGATGCCACCGCCGATGGATGCTACTACATGGAGACCGCCGACAACCAGGAGTAGTTAGGAGGTCCCAGGCAGGAGGCCTTGCCTCTTCGATCGGTTTGCTTTTGTGCTAGCCTTCTTAAGGCATCCTTGTTTAACTTATGTCTGTACTCAGATATTGGTTCTTCCACCGACTCTTGTGTATCGATCTATGTATTCGAGCCCTCGAGGCCCCTGGCTTGTAATATAAAGCTTGTATTATTTTATTTGTGTCTAGAGTTGTGTTGTGATATCTTCCCGTGAGTCCCTGATCTTGATCATGCACATTTGCGTGTATGATTAGTGTATGATTGAATCAAACTTCTCATAGTATTCAATGCACTTTATATGAAAGTTTTTATTATACCCATCTTGGATGCCCATCATATTAGGACTAATTTATAACCAAAGAAAATTACCATGTTGTTCGAAAAGACTCTCAAAATAATATAAGTGAATCATGAGAGATCAATAATTTCTATAAAAGAAAACCACCACCGTGCTCTAAAAAGATATAAGTGAAGCACTAGAGCAATATTGTCTAGCTCAAAAGATATAAGTGAAGCACATAGAGTATTCTAATAAATTCCGATTCATGCGTGTCTCTCCCAAAAGGTGTGTACAACAAGGATGATTGTAGTAAACTAAAAATCAAAGACTCAAATCATACAAGATGCTCCAAGCAAAACACATATCATGTGGTGAGTAAAAATATAGCCTCAAGTAAAGTTACCGATAGATGAAGACGAAAGAGGGGATGCCTTCCGGGGCATCCCCAAGCTTAGGCTTTTGGTTGTCCTTGAATTTTACCTTGGGGTGACTTGGGCATCCCCAATCTTAGGCTCTTTCCACTCCTTATTCCAAAATCCATCAAATCCTTACCCAAAAACTTGAAAACTTCACAACAAAAAACTTCAACAGAAAATCTCATGAGCTCCATTAGTATAAGAAAATAAACCACCACTTTAAGGTACTGTAATGTATTCATTATTTATTTATTTTGGTGTTAAACCTACTGTATTCCAACTTCTCTATGGTTCATACCCCCCGATACTACTCATAGATTCATCAAAATAAGCAAACAACACACGAAAAACAGAATCTGTCAAAAACAGAACAGTCTGTAGCAATCTGTAACTTTCGAATACTTCCGTAACTCTAAAAATTCTTAAATAAATTGGTGGATGTGAGGAATTTGTCTATTAATCATCTGCAAAAAGAATCAACCAAAAATCACTCTTCTGTAAAAAAATACAGCTATTCTCGTGAGCGCAAAAGTTTCTGTTTTTACAGCAAGATCTCAAAGACTTCACCCAAGTCTTCCCAAAGGTTCTACTTGGCACAAACACTAATTAAAACATAAAAGAACATCTAAACATAAGATAGATGAATTATTTATTACTAAACAGGAGCAAAAAGGAAAGAACAAAAATAAAATTGGGTTGCCTCCCAACAAGCGCAATTGTTTAACGCCCCTAGCTAGGCATTGATAATTTCAATGATGCCCACATGAAAGATAAGAATTTAAGTGCAAAGAGAGCATCATGAAACATGTGACAAACACATCTAGGTCTAACATACTTCTTATTCATAGGCGTTGAGGGAGTCTAGGATTAGGGGGTCCTCGGACAGCCGGACTATATGCTTATGCCGGACTGTTGGACTGTGAAGATACAAGATTGAAGACTTCATCCCGTGTCCGGGTGGGACTCTCCTTTGCGTGGAAGGCAAGCTTGGTGATTCGGATATGTAGATTTCCTTCTGTGTAACTGACTCTGTGTAACCCTGGCCCCCTGCGGTGTCTATTTAAACCGGAGGGTTTAGTCCATAGGACAAGAACAATCATAATCATAGGCTAGCTTCTAGGGTTAAGCCTCTACGATCTCGTGGTAGATCAACTCTTGTAATACTCATATCATCAAGATCAATCAAGCAGGAAGTAGGGTATTACTTCCATAGAGAGGGCCTGAACCTGGGTAAACATTATGTCCCCCGCCTCCTGTTACCATTAGCCTTAGACGCATTGTTCGGGACCCCTACCCGAGATCCGCCGGTTTTGACACCGACATTGGTGCTTTCATTGAGAATTCCATTGCATTGTCACCATAAGGCTTGATGGCTCCTTCAATCATCCACAACGATGCGGTCCAGGGCGAGGTTTTCCTCCCTGGACAGATCTTCGTATTCGGCGGATTCGCACTGCGGGCCAACTCACTTGGCCACCTGGAGCAGATCGATAGCTACGCCCCTGGCCGTCAGGTCAGGTTTAGAAGCCTGAATTACACTGCCGACATCTGCGGAGACTTGATCTTCGACGGATTCGAGCCCATGACAGGTGCACTCTACAGTCGCGACGAGCATGACCTAGATCTGTCGTCGGGCGGTGTTCAGGAGATCACACCTGCAGCTGCTCTGGCTTTAAATCCGGTGCAAATCGTGCCATCCGAGGATGGGAGAATGGAACCTGCCACGGAGGCCGCACCCTCAGCAGCGATAGAGCCAAACATAGATTTCACTCCTAAGGAGGTCTGTGTCACCGGACCCTCGGACTCGTCTTCGGCCATAGGCTCTGAACCGCATGCATTCGTGCCCGTCGGATCTGACTAGGCACCGATCATGGAGTTTAGCTCTGCGGATATCTTTCAGCACTCGCCCTTGGGCGACGTGCTAAACTCATTAAAATCTCTCTCCCTGTCAGGAGACTCTTGGCCGAACTGTGTCCGAATTGAGTGGGAAGCGGACGACGAAGGAATTCGTTACCGACCCACCACCCACTTAATAGCCACTGTCGACGACTTAACCGACACGCTTGAGTTCGACTCCAAAGACATCAACGGTACGAATGACGATGCCGGAGAAGAACAGGAACCACCGCCCACAGGGCGCTGGACACCCACCTCATCATATGACATATACATGGTGGACACACCCAAAGAAAACAATGGCGAGGATCAAAAGGATGCAACGGAGGGTGACCCTCTTGAGAAGCAACCAAAGCGCCGACATCAGCGACGCCGCTCTAAACCCCGCCATAGCAAAAATAGCGATAATGACATAAGAAAGAATAACACCCTGGACGATGCTAGAGATAACGATGACCCCGTGGACCCAGCGATGGAGCAGGCCGAGCAAGGGGATGGCGAACATAGTCTGGGGCCGCTTCTCGATCACGGCAATGCTGAAGGCAAAACTTACAAACCTATCTCCGGAGAGGAGAACAGTCCGGATGACGATGCGCACATCATCCTGGAAAAGCATTTGGAACAAGAGCACCTCCACAAAAAGCTTATTGTCACCGCGAGGAGCTTCAAGAAGCAGAAGCAACGGCTTAAAGCCGCGCAGGATACGCTCAACCACAGATGGAACAAAGTGCTCGACACTAACGAAATATACGGCGGTGCCCATTCTGCCAAAAACAATACAGCCGATCTGCCGGACCGACCACCCCGTGGCCGAGACAGAGCGGCTAATGACGCTGCACACAAGTTAGCACACGATCTACGTGAGCACCTGGACAAAAGAGCCGGTATGGCCAAGTCCATCTATGGATCTAGGAAACATGCTCCTGCGCAGGATCACGGCCACCAAACCGACTATACTGATCGACTACCAGCTCAGAATCAATACCAAACACTAGAGCCATCGGATGCACGCCACGACACATCCAAGTACAGGGGTGCCGCACACCCTCTGTGCTTCATCGATGAGGTGCTGGATCATGAATTTCCAGATGGGTTTAAACCCATAAACATCGAGGCATATGATGGAACGGCGGACCATGCAGTCTGGATTGAGGACTTTATTCTTCACATTCATATGGCTCACAGAGACGATCTCCATGCCATCAAATACCTGCCCCTCAAGTTGAAAGGACCATCTCGACACTTCTTGAAAGGCCTCCCCAAAAATTCAATTGGAAGTTGGGAGGAACTCGAGGATGCTTTTAGGGCTAATTTTCAAGGGAGCTATGTCTGACCTCCGGATGCAGATGATTTAAGTCACATAATCCAACAACCCGGAGAGTCAACCTGTAAGCTTTGGAACGGATTTCTCACCAAGAAGAACCAAATCATCGACTGTCCGGATGCTGAAGCCCTAGCAGCTTTCAAACATAGTGTCCGGGACGAATGGCTTGCCAGACACCTCGGACAGGAAAAGCCAAGGACAATGGCAGCCCTAACAACTCTTATGACCCGTTTTTGCGCGGGCGAGGACAGCTGGTTAGCCCGCAGCGGCACCAGCGACCCAGGCACATCTGAAATCAGGGATGGCAACACTACAAAAAAAAGACACATTAGTGACATTTTGGGCCGAACGAAAAAAATTTCTGTCATACATATGACACTTCTATGACGATAATTGTGACAAAACCCGGTATAATCATAGATGTGGTGGGCTACTACTTCTATGACAAAAAATCATGATAGAAAATGGGCTTTTCGTCTTGGGCGGGCTGGAGACGCAGCTGCATGACATTCTTTGGGCCGTCCATGACGGAAAAATTATGGTAGAAGCGAGAGCGAGGAAAATTTCGGGGAGTTCCCGGTTACGGTGGGAGGTCGGGGGCCGACCGATGCGCTTTTCTCTCGTACACGTACGTGCGTGTGTGCGAGGCGTTGGCTCTAACTGAACCCGAGCGAGGCGTTGGGCTCTAACTGAACCCGAGCGATTGCACTACAGGCTACGCGTTACTGAACCCGAGCGATCAATCGATGGCTGTTAACTAAACCCGATCGAGCGATTCCTTCGCTACTGCTGCTAACTGAAGCCGATCGATGCTGCCTCTTTGGATGAATAGTGAGTGTTGCGGGGCTGGGGGGGATGAACAGTGAGCAGTGGCATTGCCTCTGGATGAACAGGATCCCGTGGTGTGGGAAACATGGTGTGGAGGGCTGGATGAATAGGACGACCCCGTGGAGGGTTGGATGAACAGTAGACGGTGGAGGGGTGCCCGTGGAGGGGTGGTTGAACAGTAGCCGGTGGAGTAGCGCGCGCGCGGTGGAGGCTGGATGAACAGGAGCCCGTGGAGGCTGGAGAAGGTCGACGGTGGAGATGAACAGTATCCCGTGGAGTCCCGTTTTGCGGTACGCCGCACCCCTCCCGATGAACAAGACCCCCGTTTCGACCGTAGCGCTCCAACACAAGTCTGTTTCGTCCGTTTGTGGTATGCCACACCACTCCCGATCAACATGACCCCCGTTTCGACTGTAGGAGGTCCGTTTCGTCCGTTTTGCGGTACGCCACACACCTCCCAATCAACAGGACCCCCGTTTCGACTGTAGGAGGTCAGTTTCCTCCGTTTTGTGGTACGCCAGACCCCTCCCGATGAACAGGATCCCGTTTCGAATGTGACCGGTCGAACACAAGGCCATTTTCTCCGTTCTGCGGTACGCCAGGCCTTGTTTCCATTGCCTGTTCCATCCAAGCCGGTTGGCTCCCACGCATTCTGTTGCCTCCCGATGAACACGACGCATTCCGTTGCCTCCCCATGAACACGATGCATTCTGTTGCCTCCCCATCAACACGACGACGATGATGTTTCTCCGTTCCGACCCAGCCATGTACATGAGTCTTGGATGTACGTATGCGCGAGTAGGCGTTCGAGACCCTGCCTGTATGTACGTACGTGGCTGTATTTTCTTTCTTGCACCCTGGCCGTTGTACGTATGTGTACATGCTACGTGCGCGCCTCTACTGCAACATGTGCACGCCTCTACAATGACCAGTATGTACGTACACGTTCACGACCAGAATGACAACGCTACGTACGCTCCGACCAGGTGGGTCCCAACTGTCAGGCACTTCCTTGCCTACGAAGATGTAGCTGGTGGGTCCCAACAGTCAGGGGGCCGAATCGTTTTTTTTGCCCGGACGCACTTCCTTGCGTGCAAAGGTGTAGCTGGTGGGTCCCAGCAGTCAGGGGGCGAATCTTTTTTTTGCCCAGACGCATTTCCTTGCGTGCGAAGATGTAGCTGGTGGGTCCCAGCAGTCAGGGGGAAACGTTTTTTTCGCGAAATACGGTAGCCCGTCTGGTGGGTCCCTGCTGTCAGCTGGAGGAATCATTATTTTCCGTGTAATAAGAGGCACTTCCTTGTTGTGGCCGTGGACCCAGCTGTCAGCCTCTTCACGTGCAGTCCACGTCCGATGGAAGTCGTTCCTTGACCATGTTGACCACGCCGCGTCGAGAGCACCACGGCGGTGGACGACGGCGAGGCCTAGGAAGGGGACGACTTGGAGCTGGGGAAGACGCATTAGTGGATGCCCACGTGAAGAGGAGTACGAGGGTTCACTGGTTCGGCTGCGGTGTGAGGTTATTGTCGCCGCAGAATAACAGGGGTGTGGGTGAGTAGAGGGATGGCCTGGCCAGCGGTGGGAGTAGTAGGTGGCGGTGAGGCCTCCGCCGCATCGCAGCCGGCCACGGGAGGAAGGAGCACAAGGCACGACCGGCGCTGGTTTGGGCGGCTGGAGCAAGAAGACCAGAGGTTGAAGAAGCACTACGACCGTTGGATGGACATCGTACGGTCACTGGAGCTAGAATCATGCATATTGACTAAGTTAACAAAGCCCTCCGTCCCCGTCAACTTAGTAGGCCCACAAGTCAGTCTACCACTATACTGGGTCCCAGCTAACAGGGGGATTATTCATTTTTTTGTGCGTAATAAGGAGACACTTCCTTGCGTGCGAAGATGTAGCTGGTGGGTCTGAGCTGTCAGCGGCGGTAACATTTTTTTCGCAAAATACAGAGGCCCTTTCGGTGGGTCCCTGATGTCAGGTGGAGGAATCATTATTTTGCGCGTAATAAGAAGGCATTTCCTTGCGTGCGGCCGTGGACCCAGCTGTCGGCCTCTCCATGTACAGTCCACTTCAGATGCATGTCGGTCGTTGACCATGTTGACCAGGCCGCGCCGAGAGCACCAGGGCGGTGGACGACGGCGAGGCCTAGGAAGGGAATGACACGGAGGCAGGGAAGACTCGACAGTTGTTTCCCACGCGGAGGGGAGTACGACTATATGAGGGTTTATTGGTTCGTCTGCCGTCGCCGGAGAATAACAACAGGTGTGGGTGAGTAGAGGGATGGCTAGGCCAGCGATGGGAGTACGGTGGGGCGGTGAGGCCTGCGAAGCAGCACAACTGGCCGCGGGGAGGAGGGAGCAGGCAGTCCTGCCGGCGCTTGTTTGAGCGGCTGGAGAAGGAAGAGCAGAGATCGAAGAAGCACGACGGACGTTGGATGGGCATCCAACAGTCACTGCTTGTGCGTCAACCTTTTTTTAGGAAAGCCTCAAATCTGTGGAAAACAGCATACAACCCATCTGCCATTATTTCTAATAATTTACAGCCCATTTGCTAATTCTTATGGTTTTTTAGCCCATATTATTTTTGTTAGCATTACAGCCCATATTGTGGCCACGGTTAAAAAATTATACGAAATTTTGCATATTTCGGTGCGGTCCGAACTATTTTTAATCCCGAAATTTCGACTCACATTCAAACTGATTTTAAAAATAAATGTATATCAATATAAAATCCAACAAATTCTCCATGCATAAAAAATAATGTAATTTAAAATCTCAAAATAAAAAAAAAGATATTTGAAACTAATTGCCTGGTTTGATGTGTTTTAAAAATGTACAACCCATTTCTCATTACTAATGGGCCATTTTCTCGGCCAGCCGAATGAAAGCTCTCCTTGTCTTGAAAGATTTGCAGCCCAACAGGCCTGACAAACTGACTTACTTGGAAAATCACAAAAAAACTGGGCTATGGCCATGGACCCAGCTGTCAGCCTCTCCACGTACAGTACTCTTCCGATGGAAGTCGTTCCTTGACCACGTTGACCACGCCGCGCGGAGAGCACCATGGCGGTGGACGACGGCGAGCCTAGGAAGGGGACGACACGGAGCCGGGGAAGATGCGGAAGTGGAAGGCCGCGCGGAGAGGAGTACGAGGGTTCACTGGTTCGGCTGCGGTGTTAGGCTACCGTCGCCGCAGGGCCTGGCCAGCGGTGGGAATAGCAGGGGGCGGTGAGGCCTCCATGGCAACACAGCCAGCCACGGGAGGCAGGAGCATGCGGCACGACCGGCGCTGCTTTGGGCGGCTGGAGCAAGAAGACCAGAGGTTGAAGAAGCACTACGGCCGTTGGATGGACATCATATGGTCACTGGATCTAGAATCGTTCATATTGACTAAGTTGACAAAGCCCTCTGTCCCCGTCAACTTAGTAGGCCCACAAGTCAGCCTCCCACTATGGTGGGTCCCAGCTAGCAGGGGGTATTCATTTTATTGTGCATAACAAGGAGGCACTTCCGGTGGGTCCGAGCTGACACTGGGGGGAACAGGCCGCGCCCAGAGATTTTTTGGAGCCCATCTTCTTTTTGTTAGCATTAAACCCCATATTGTGGCCACGGTTAAAAAGTATACGAAATTTTGAATATTTCGGTGAGATCAACTATTTTTAATCCAGAAATATTGATTCACATTCAAACTATTTTGAAAAATAATTTATATAAATATAAAATCCAAATAATTGTCCACGCATAAAAATCAATGGAATTTAAAATCTTGTAATGAAAAAAATTGAAACTAATTCCCGGCTTGATGTGTTTTAAAAATGTACGGCCCATTTCTGGGAAAACCGAATGAAACTCCCCTTGTCTTGAAAGATTTGCAGCCCAGCAGGGCCGATAAAGCAAGTAGGCCTTGTTTGGGTATTTCTTTTAAAAAAATAGAACTCGGCTAGCCATTTTCAGGAAGAAAAAAACACTACTGGGCTCATGATGTGGTAAACATAAATAAAACCCTGGCTAGACGGGCCACAGCCCCTGCACAGCCCCGTTGTTACCCTGATCCGTCGCTAAAACTATTATAAATAACAACTGCTTGTTCCTAAAAAAAACTGCGCGACCTGCTGGGTCCCTGGTGTCAACCGCTCGTAGTGTAATTCTCTCGTTTATTGACTACATTGACAATGGCGTGAGCCCCACATGTCCAACCATTAGGAGGAACCATATTTTTGGGCTTGTAATATAGAGGCACTTGCTTGCGTACTGCCATGACGCTGGTGGGTCCCTACTGTCATCCTCTCCACGTACAGTCATCTCCTTGTTCCTCTCGGTTGTTGACGACGTTGACAATGCAAGAGGGCGGCGCACCACGCACGGCGAGCGAACCAAGGCCGCAAGGTGGAGGACGACAGAGAGTCCTCGGACGGAATGAACAGGAGCCATGGAAGATGCACCGGTCCAGTCATAGGCGGAGGGGAGTACCAGGGTTGACTGGTTCGGGCGCGGGTGCGTGTTGAGGCTGACGTCGCCGAAGAATAACAGGACGTGTGGAGGAACAGAGGGAGGGACTAGCCAAGATTGGAGGGTACGTACGGTAGGGCGGCGGAGGCGCAGCCATCCATGGGAGGCGAGAGCAGGCGGAGTCGACGGGGTGGTTTGGTTTGGGCGGCTGGAGGAAGAAGAAGACAAGAGATAGAAGATACACGACAGATGTTGGATGTCAATCCAACGGTTGGTAGGCAGAATTGTTTGTTGACTGGCTAGTAAGTCGACACCACCTTGGATAGGCTATTTCCTCGTGGGTCCCAAATGTCAGAATCCAAATCTGTCACGGTCATGGAGCCTTTCCTATGAAAATTTACAGCCCATTTGATGTGCTAGTTCGAAATAAGTTTGTGGGTGCTGGTGGGGGCTAATCACTTGGCTTCTGTAATGCACAGTGAGCTCAAGCAGCCGACAAGAGTGATGTTATTTCCCTTGGTTGGGATTTGTTACAATATTTCACTCTAAATTAAACGAATGGCAAGCCATTTGCCTTGTTTCAAAGAAAATATGACAGTCACAGCCGAGTTGAAAAGGGCAGGAACATCTAACTCCAGCTTACAAACTGTACAAAAGCACAAGGGTTAATTGTTCATTAGGTTTACAAAAAAAACCAAATTGAAAAGGGCAACAACATCTAACTCCAACACTGTTTTCGGCAGTCACAGTCAAATGGATCGGTCAGGTCCATAGAATGAACATCCTCGATCGTAAAATTTACTGGATTATGATCACAATATGTTGTAAATAGAAGCCCGGCACGTTCAGAAGCTCTTTTGCCCACCTGAAACTCCTTTTTTTGCTCTTCGACATACCCATCCGTCAAAACCATGCTGCTGATAAACTTAAGCCTGATGGACAATAGTAACCTCGCATTCAGCAGGAAGAATGTGACAAATCTAGTGTTTGCACGGTTGGCTACATATCGTTCTAGCGTTATTGTCTTCAATTGAATCTCATGAGAAGTGAGAAAATCCCGATGCTTACGAATCCACTGATAGGTTATAACTTTCTTACCCCGTCCTATTACCTAAATAGACATGAATATTGAAAATAGTTAAGGTCTAAAAGAAGAGTGTCGAAAGAGCAACAACTGAATGGTTAATTCTAGTACACTCTATGCGGGCTTCCAATGTGCGTGAAATTATCACCTTTATATACAACTTCTCTAGACATGGAAAGCATTGCAGCAAACCAATAATCTTCTTCAGATCAAAATTATTCATTTGGATATATAAGATCTTGATAGAATCCAGCACCATTGATAGGCCATCCATGGAGAAACTCTTCATTGAGCATAGAACATAATATTAGTACAAAATGTGTACTCCAAGATGATATATAACTTATGCGCAGAAATTTAAATGCAGCTTATGGTTACAAGTGTAGATGATAATATAAAGTACCTGAAGAACTATGGAGCCAAACACCATATTGAAATTAGCACAGAGATCATGTATTACACCCAAGGTCTCCAGTTTAGGTGTGGAGAGGACGGTTATTTGCAACGGTGAATAACTAGAATCAAGGATCAACCATTGAAGTGAAGGGGCATCTTGGATGATAGCTGCCTCCCGTCAAAAGAAATTCCAATTCTTACAAGGTTAGGCGACTTTATTTGAAGACAACCGATTCTAACTATGAAAACAAGCACCAAGCACTCCAGCGCAGGGCAACTGGAGTGGATGATGTTGTGCAATGAGGCCTCCGATATACGAACCTACACAAGTGGAAATTTCTTGAGAAATGGGAGTCGAAGGTTTAGTACC
The DNA here is from genome assembly GCF_018294505.1 of Triticum aestivum. Lineage (NCBI taxonomy): Eukaryota > Viridiplantae > Streptophyta > Magnoliopsida > Poales > Poaceae > Triticum > Triticum aestivum. Next base: position 624,575,320 of record NC_057810.1, on the reverse strand, counting down.
AGATTGTCTGGTAGGTAGCTTAGCACAAAGGTAGCGGTGTGGAGAGAGGAGGAAAACTGTGAGATGGACATCGGTGCTGAGGGCACAAGTTCATGGCGTTCGTTATGTGGTATGCGATTTCCAGGGGAATAGTAGAACTCAAGCAGCTGTAGTTCTGTGAATTCAGGGGATTTCAGCCAGGCGTCCACCGTGCAGGGCATGGTATGCTTGCTCAGGTAGCATGACGGGATGCAGAGGCTTTGAACGGAGCCCTGGTGGGAGGAGATGATGGCTCTGGGGATTTCAAAATCATTGAAGAGAGATAGCTAACGACAGTCGAGATTAAGGGGCAGGGCGCACCATAGAGGGCGCCACCGAATTGAGAGGACTTGGGTGCGGCAGCAATCCTTGGTGGGGAGAAGCGAGATGATCTCCCCAAGGACGGCGTCCGGGAGATCACTGATGCGGTCCACCCGAGATTCTATGGGTTCCTGGGATCCGGTGGGGGCGGGGTCACCGCTTCTCCCCGTGCTGCCGGGTGCGGGATCTACAACAGGCGTCGCCGCTGGCGGGAGCCTCATCTTCTTGGCGTTGGGGTCAGCCAACTCCACTTTCCTCAAGGGCGTCGCGTCGCGCTCACGGATTTGAGCAGAGTAACGAATGACAAGCCTAGTTGTAGTGCGAGCGAAGAAGAAGGGGAGCTGGGGGTTTTCTGTAGGAGTGAGGACGAAGGCGAGCTGGGGTTTTCTGTAGGATTAAGGTGAGGAATTTGGGGGTACGAGTGGAGCGAGCTGACGTGAGGTGGGTGGGAGCAAGGACGAAGAAGAGCACCCATGTTTGGGGGGGGGGGGCGGTGTGGTGGGTGTGGGTAGCAACTCTCATTCAGTAAATATATGTTCTTTTGAATTGATTTTACTATTTACTAGTGTGTATGGGCTGTTTTGTCTTGGGCCCAAAGAAACAATTACTACTAGTACAGTGGAGACACTCTACAGCTACCCAGAAAAACAATTACTACTAGTACAATGGAGACATTCTACCGCTTCTGGCTCCTCCTAGGTCATTGAAATGTCTCCCTCTACTGAATGTCGTTATACTTTTGTTCACCAACATGCGGACCATGCAGCGCGCGGGCCCAAATGCCATCCACCAAATTAGAAGGCAGTATGCAGGCGGAGAGTCACCCCGGTCGTAGCGCGGCAGTAACAAGCCGTCGTATCACAAAACCCCACCTCCCCGCAGTCTAAGTTTGACGGACGAAGCAACCATCATTTCACTCTTTGCTGAATCCCCTTCTCCCTCACCATCTTCAAGAAAGGCAACACTCGCATCTGCAACTGTTCTTCTCTCCCAACAAAGGGAAGGTAAGCGGATCTGTGATGTTGGTATATTTTCGTTCAGAGAAAAAAAGACTTTTGCAAAGCAGTAACCGATCCTCACTCTCTTTTTTGTTTCATTGTCATTGCGATTGTGTTTTCCTTTCAGTGGTCTCCTAGTATTCGTCAGTTTCATGATGGACCAAGGAGAACCAGGCAAAGATCTACCGATATTGGAGCAGACGCGGGAGGCTAATCCCCACGAGACTGAGAGCTCCAAGAAGATGGAGGCAGCCACCGAGCCGACCCTAGATACGCTCATGGCCACTACTGAATGGTCAACGCCCCGTTTGAGGTTATAGACCCCATGGCACTGCAGGAGCATTTTCCCCCTTCAAGGATGTGTCCCCCCCCCCCCGCTGAGCTGTCCAAGGTGATTTCCTTCTTTGTCGATCTCGATTGTGGTTTTTCATCTAAGTATGTGGTGACTAATAACACAAAATTTTATTAGCTTTGATGCCATGCTATACATAGTGGTTTAAGTAACTTTTGTTTCTTATACTGAAAAGTATTTCAGAATTTGTTTCTGTTTCAATTAGAGCCCTGATGCAGACAAGGATTGTGTGGTTGCACTTGTCACTTGCTATGAGGCGTATGACCTGATTATACGCACTGGGAAAACAGAGTTCTTAGGTTGTTGGATCCTGGAAGCCATTTGCGGTTATACCAATGAAGAGTTGTATTCCAGCCTCACTGTTGTCAAGCGTGTTGTCCATGGTGTACTAATGCATAAGAAGTTCAAAGCTACTCCTTCGTTTGTGAGGCATACTATTCTTGTCAAGCTTACGCAGGAAGATGACGTGGCATGCCTCCACAAACAAGTTTACCAATGGCAAGGCCACAAGGTTGTCTTCATGAAGGTTCACAGGATTGAGCTGCTGCGGGATGTCCTCGATGATGTTCATGGCAAGGTCCGTCTTGTGTCCAGCCCAAATTAGATCGAGGCATGAAATAGTTGCCCCATCTAGTGTTTAATAGTAGTTTGGATTGTGCCTAATTATCCGAACCTTGCCTATTATCGACCCCTCTGGGGCTAGTACTCTATTTGAATCTGTCTATGGGAACCGCTGCTACTTTTGTGTGCCCGGTAATCATGTGAGAACCATCGTAATTGTTGCCGAAACAGATGCGTCCTCACTAGTTTTTTCATGAATATGGCATGGTAAGACATAAGTTGTCACGGTTTATCATACGACACATTGGCTCAACTCGAGAACTTGTTCGAGAACTGTGCCCCGACGTATACATAAGTACTTGTAAACACTGTTGGTGTTACCCCACTTGTAAGCAGTTGTGCAAAACACTGCACATTGGCTCAACTCGCTTCAACACTAGGCTATCGACCAGCTAACAATCAACAATCTGATGTCTAACATATAAGAAACTATGTATCTTGTTACAGTGGTTCATGCAGTTAACTGAGGCCACAATGTAATAAATTCCAAACGTTCACACGCTAGTCCAGCGCTGATGTGGAACACTCACATTAAACTCGTCTTCATAAAAAACTTGAAAAGCATAAGTTAAGCAATTTTATACATCTCAATGATTCATAGAACATAACAAACATATACTAGTTCACAGCAAAAAGACAAAGTTGTGAGAAGGTTTAGAAATCAGGAAAAAACAAGCAAGGCTTCTCTGAGCAAAGGGCCTCCCGGCAGGCTTAAATTTCCTGGAGTTCACTCTGGTTTTTTCTTGTTGCCACCATCCAGGGTTAGGTTCTCTCATTCCAGAATAACCAATTATAATTGTGGTCTCAGCTGGAATGTTGAACTGAACCATGCAGTATACTGACCAGGTGAAATTCTTGTGAATTCCACTAAATTTAAGCACCACTATTTGCAGAAATAAGCAAACCACAATGCCTCTTGTCCGCGCACCTGTCCAAAAAATCGCCGTGCAGCCGTGCCAGCTAGTCCTCGGTCCATGGATTAACGGGTAGAAAGTGCATTCCGGACCAGGATGCAGTTGTTTTAGCTCGTCCCTGCACTGCAATCAAGAAGTAAAACATACGAATCAGCTTCTTTTAGATTGTGTTGGTCATTCTACCTTAGTTACTACCAATGTAGGGATACCTTGAAGACGAGAGGTTAGACAACGGCAACGAGGGATAGCCATCTCATTTTGCGCAGTTGTACTAAAACTGAGGTGTGTGCTTTTGATTGCGCAGATAGAAATGATACGGAGACAGACATCCCGAAACGATATGAAGACAGACATCCCTATTTGCGCAAATATAAAATACGGTTATTTAAACAGTGACAGATATTTGCAGTGGCGTATGATTAACAACAGCATCTATTGTGTTATAATTGGCACTAGATTGACAGTATGAAGAGTCCTTAAGTAAGTAGCATCACATCACATCAACAATGCCACTAGATTAACATGCAAAACAATAGCATTAGTATTACTTTCATGAGAGTAGCACATGGTCAGTAAATGTGCAATCAAATTTGTGCAGTTCCACTGGGATGAAGCAATGTTAGCAGTGTGAGATTTAAGTGTAACTGCAAAAACACAATTCATGGGAAATAAAGCAAGACGGAAGCACTTCATAAAATGGTGGTGGCATTGCTTTAATTTATCGACGGCACTAGACCATTACTTATAGTGACATTAGGTGGCATTGCTTAATGCTTCATGTGATTTTACATTAATGGTAGCGATATGGGCATAGGGACAACATGTATCTGCTACTTTCCCCCATTTCCTCTTAGAACCAAGCCCTAGATTCATGCTAAAGCTTTCCCACTTTCTTCCCTATTTGAACCAACGCTTAGAGTCGACTGTATGAACTAGCTTTACCTCTAATAATAGTAGAAGTCTAGGTGGCTTCGGAACAGTGGACGGAAGTAGAAAAGGATCCACACGAAGGGAGCTGGGGCAGTAGAGCAAGGCAGGTTTCGAAGGAATATATACCTGAGGGTCGTCGGCATGTGGCAAAGATGGCGTCGGGAGGCCGCATCTTGTCCACAATACCGCAGGGAGGAAGAAGGGGTCGGAGGCCCTCCCGAGCCGGCGCTCTCTCGGAGAGAACGACACGGCCACCGATCGGGACGCGCGGGCAGCCGTTGGTCTCCTCCCTCGCCGCTGCCGACAGCGTGAACGATGCACCTACACCCCTGCCCCGGCCGAGGTTGTCCGGCTGGATTTGTGACCAGCCAGGAGCTGAGAGAGAGTGTGGCCACTTATGTCTTGCTTAGATCTGGAGAGTATGAGAGAGTAAATGAGAGAAACCCTAGTAAAGCAAGCGCTAAGGCTCCTGCTTTTATATATAGTGGAGTGATTTTGTTGTACCAGCTTCAAAAAAATGCGCTCCTATGTGTACCCGTGGGTAGGTGTGAGAGAACTAGTGCGTGCATGCACCGCTTCTCTTCGTGAGAGTACAATATACTATGCCCAAAGAACGTTCACCGCAAGAGTAATACTATAAGTGTGTGACGTGTGAGCTAAAATAAAATGTGCATGACGTCTTTTATTTTTTAGAAGTTCTAAGGGTAGGGTGTGAAGAGCACATATGTGCGTGATGTCTACCTGCAGATAGACGGTGGGTGCGATGTGCGAGTCTGCGAGAGGACTCGGGAGAGTCGTGACTCATGAGGGTGCATGTGCATGAGAGAGAGGGGGGCACATATCAATGCAATGCATGTGTCCGTAAATCATTATCTGACAAATGTTCGCCACAAGCCTTTTCCTGACGAACGTCGTAAGAATCGTTAGATCGGCATCCGACAGTGTCAGTTTTTCCATGTCATTTAAGAGAACAACCACTCCTCCTACACACAAATCTTCCACATGAGTGTTAGCAACTGCCGTATGCTCCCTCCGTTCCGAAATGCAGTGCATATAGCTTTATTGAAAATTAGAACCTCCATTCCGAACTTTTACCGAGTTTTCGTGTACCAAATTGCACATGTAGAATACCATGTATATATCATTTCATTCATCTTCGAGAGGTAAATATAAAGATGGGTGAGGAGTCTACAAAGAAAGACCATCGTATCACCCGCAACAATTTCAACCATCCTTTAGTGTCGAGGAATATCATAGGAACTCTATATGATATGATTTTTATAGGATTTTTTCCTTTAGAGCCAATTGGTTCATAGGAATAGATTCATATACTCCACATTTCAAAGCAAATAAACCTGATATCATTTCTATAGCTTTAGAGCCACTTGGTTCATATGAATGGATTCCTATACTCCCTTAATTTCAAAGGAAAATAAACATTAGCATATATTCAATAGAAAAGTTCCTATGATATGAACCAAATTACATCTCTTTTCTAATCCCTCCTCATAGGAATTGAGATACATGTCATCTCTAGATTCAATAGAGAAGTTCCTATGATGTGAACCAAATGACATCTATTTTCCAATCCCTACTCATAGGAACTGAGATGCTCCATGTCATCTCTTTCCCTACAACTTCCATGTATACATCTTCTATTCCTAAATAGATAGTACAACCCACTAGTAGCTTTTTTCCAAAACATGAAACTATGGCACAAGAACTATATAGTGTGCCAACAACTTTGAAAGATGGTCGCTGGATGAAGCTAATCCGACAGTGCAGAGATAGACAAATCCGAGCACTGCTAGCTGTTGGATATCATCAACATTCCACCAGATCTGCCACATGTACAATTTAGAAGACTCCATGGTTGAACTTAAGCATAATGCACAAACCTCAAAACACAAGCACTTCTCCTTTGTTCTAGAATCTTCTGTAACATAATTGATTGTTTTCTCTAAATGAATTGTCATTATTTGTTTTTTACTTTATGATTTACAATGCACCACCCCATGAATCTTAACATTTTTATAAAACTAGTTGATTTTGAATGAGGTGAACTATAAGAACTAAACAAACATCTACATCATGCATATATGACTCAAAGCTTTACATGATATAGTCTGTTTTTATTCATAATTTGGTTTCGAAATCTCATGCATTCAATACATGTGTACCTTACTAGTTTTGAGTAGAGTAGCAAATTTCACGCGGCACCGGGTATATCAAAATGCAAAACCCATGCATCATTGCCTTTCGGTCGAACCTACGTCCACAATTTTTTGTACGTACTATATCTCCACTGGTCCCCGAACCCAAAATGCTGCCTCGTTCCCGTAAAACCAAGTGGCCCACACATATTTAAGGCGTCGACTCGAACCCATTTACTACGACGTGGCCCCGCACACCGTAGTACTCCTACAAACCTTATCGCCGCACTCATCATCGGTTTCCTTTAAGAGGACGAGGGAAAAGCCGATTTCTAGTGGAGGCGCTTTCAAAAAAAGGATCTGTAGTGGAGACCCCTACCCTAGGGTGCCCTAGGTAGCTGCCGCACGCTGATAACCCACAAGTGTAGGGGATCGCAACAACTTTCGAGGGTGAAGTACAACCCAAATTTATTGATTCGACACAAAGGGAGCCAAAGAATATTCTTGAGTATTAGCAGTTGAGTTGTCAATTCAACCACACCTGGATAACTTAGTATCTAAAGTAAAGTATTTAGTAGCAAGAGTGGTATGATAGTAATGGTAATAGTAACAACAGAAAAGTTAAATGTTTTTGGGTTTTGTAGTAGTTGTAACAGTAGCAACGGAAAAGTAAATAAGCGAAGAACAATATATGAAAAGCTCATAGGCAATGGATCAGTGATGGATAATTATGCCGGATGCGATTCCTCATGCAATAGTTATAACATAGGGTGATATATAACTAGCTCCAATTCATGAATGTAATGTAGGCATGTATTCCGTAAATAGTCATACGTGCTTATGGAAAAGAACTTGCATGACATCTTTTGTCCTACCCTCCCGTGGCAACGGGGTCCTAGTGGAAACTAAGGGATATTAAGGCCTCCTTTTAATAGAGAACCGGACCAAAGCATTAACACATAGTGAATACATGAACTCCTCAAACTACGGTCATCACCGAGAAGTATCCCGATTATTGTCACTTCGGGGTTGTCGGATCATAACACATAATAGGTGACTATAGACTTGCAAGATAGGATCAAGAACAGACATGTATTCATGAAAACATAATAGGTTCAGATCTGAAATCATGGCACTCGGGCCCTAGTGACAAGCATTAAGCATAGCAAAGTCATAGCAACATCAATCTCAGAACATAGTGGATACTAGGGATCAAACCCTAACAAAACCAACTTGATTACATGGTAAATCTCATCCAACCCATCACCGTCCAGCAAGCCTACGATGGAATTACTCACGCACGGCGGTTAGCATCATGAAATTGGTGATGGAGGATGGTTGATGATGACGACGGCGACGAATCCCCCTCTCCAGAGCCCCGAACGGACTCCATATCAGCCCTCCCGAGAGATATTAGGTCTTGGCGGCGGCTTCGTTTCGTGAAACGCGATGAAACTTTCTCCTTGATTTTTTTCTCCCTGAGACGGTATATATGGAGTTGGAATTGAGGTCGGAGGAGGTCCGGGGGGCCCACGAGATAGGAGGGCGCGCCCCTAGGGGGGGCGCCGCCTGTCTCGTGGACAGCCCGTGGCCCCCTGGCCTTGATTCTTTCGCCAAAAATTCTTATTAATTCTGAAAAGTGCCTCCATGGATTTCCAGGACATTCCAAGAACTTTTCTTTTCTACACATAAAACAACATCATGGCAGTTCTGCTGAAAACAGCGTCAGTCCGGGTTAGTTTCATTCAAATCATGCAAGTTAGGGTCCAAAACAAGGGCAAAAGTGTTTGTAAAAGTAGATACGTTGGAGACGTATCAACTCCCCCAAGCTTAAACCTTTGCTTGTCCTCAAGCAATTCAGTTGACAAACTGAAAGAGATAAAGAAAAACTTTTACAAACTCTATTTGCTATTGTTATTGTAAACATGAAAAGCCATCATTCAAGTTTCAGCAAATATTATGAACTAACCATACTCACAATAACACACAGGTCTCACAATTACTCATATCAATAGCATAATCAGCTAGCGAGTCATAATAATATAACTCGGATGACAACACTTTCTCAAAATAATCATAACATGATATAAAAAAATGGTATCTCGCTAGCCCTTTTTGAGACCGCAAAACATAAATGCAGAGCACCTTTAAAGATCAAGGACTGACTAAACATTGTAATTCATGGTAAAAGAGATCTAGTCAAGTCATACCCGATATAAACCAATAATAATGAATGCAAATGATAGTGTGCTCTCCAGCGGGTGCTTTTAATAAGAAGCATGATGACTCAACATAAATGTAAATAGATAGGCCCTTCACAGAGGGAAGCAGGGATTTGTAGAGGTGCCAGAGCTCGATTTTAAAACAGAGATTGAATAACATTTTGAGCGGCATACTTTCGCTGTCAACGCAACAACTATGAGATGGCTGTATCTTCCATACTACATGCATTATAGGAAGTTCCCAATTAGAATGGTAAAGGTTTATACTCCCCCAACCACCAACAAGCATCAATGCACGGCTTGCTCGAAACAATGAGTGCCTCCAACATACAACAGCCCTGGGGGAGTTTTGTTTAATTATTTTGATTTGCTTTGATCTTTTTGGATCATGGGACTAGGCATCCCGGTTACTGTCCCATTCTCGTGAATGAGGAGCGGAGTCCACTCCTTGTGAGAATAACACACCTAGCATGGAAGATATAGGCAGCCCTAGTTGAAACATGAGCTGCTCGAGCATACAAAACAGAATTTCATTTGAAGGTTTGGAGTTTGGCACATACAAATTTACTTGGAACGGCAGGTAGATACCGCATATAGGAAGGTATAGTGGACTCATATGGAACAACTTTGGGGTTTAAGGAGTTTGGATGCACAAGCAGTATTTCCGCTTAGTACAGGTGAAGGCTAGCAAAAGACTGGGAAGCGACCAACTGAGAGAGCGACAACAGTCGTAAACATGCATTAAAATTAATTCACACCGGATACAAGCATGAGTAGGATATAATCTACCATGAACATAAATATTATGAAGGCTATGTTGATTTGATTCAACTACATGCGTGAACATGTGCCAAGTCGAGTCACTCAATTCATTCAAAGGAGGATACCATCCCATCATATCACATCATAAACATTCTAATAGCATGTTGGCACGCAAGGTAAACCATTATAACTCATAGGTAATCAAGCATGGCACAAGCAACTATAATCTCTAAGTGTCATTGCAAATATGTTTACTTCATAATAGCCAACTCAGGAACGCCGAATCATCATATTTACAAAAACAAGAGAGGTCGAGTTCGTACCAGCTTTTCTCATCCCAATAAGTCCATCATATATCGTCATTATTGCCTTTCACTCGCATGACCGAACGAAGTGTATAATAATAAGAGTGCACGTGCATTGGACTAAGCTGGAATCTGCAAGCATTCAACTCAAGAGAGAAGACAAGTAATATGGGCTCTAAATATAAATAATCAATCATGCATATGAGAGCCACTAAGCATTTTCAATATGGTCTTCTCGACCCTCAAAAGAAGGAAAAGAAAATAAAACTATTTACACGGGAAAGCTCCCAACAAGTAAAAGAAGAATGAGAAATCTTTTTGGGTTTTCATTTTAATTTCTACTACAAGCAAGGAAATTAAACTAACTAATTTTTTTTGTTTTTTCTTAAGGTTTATCAAACACACAAGAAGAAAACTAGAAAAAGAAATTTAAACTAACATGGATAATACAATGAAAGAGTATGAGCACCGACGACTAGTGTGTGAACGTGAATGTAAAGTCGGTGAGAAATACGTACTCCCCCAAGCTTAGGCTTTTGGCCTAAGTTGGTTTAATACCAAGGACCGCCGCTACTCTCTCCGGTGTAAGGAGAGGTATAATCAGGATAATACTGGCTGGTCATCTCCGGATCCCACTGGACAGATGATGCGCGATAAGGGTCCAGTCCAGGTTCCGGTTCAGGTTCAGGTTCTGGAGAAAAAGCTTGAGCTAGATGATTGTTCACCGCCTCCGGTGTAACGAGAAATTTTTCTGCAAGCAAATCAAACAACAGAGGTGCAGGCAAAATAATAATCTCAAAGTGTTTCTTATTGAATCTAAGTTTATACAAGAGCATCCTATCTTCGTTGTCAACAATAAACTTATGTGCTACCATGCTCTTGTAATCTAGAATGCGAGGAGGCAATATTGTCTCCTTTTCCTCATGCTGCCTAATGGGTATCTGAAAATGTCTAGCAAGACGTGCAACATAGATACCTCCAAATATGGGGCCTTTTGTACGATTCAGGGCTAGCCGTTTAGCAACGACGGCACCCATATTAAAACTATTGTCTCCAAGCAAAGCATGTTGAAGCATGATAATATCAGGAACGCTCAAGTTTCCACTATTCCCATGACCAATCAAGCATCTACTAGCAAATATGGTAAAGTAGCATAAAACAGGAAAGTGTATTCTAGAGACTTTTGCTTTGGAACCCTTCTTTGGCTCCTCTATAGCGATAATATCAACAAAGCCAGCCACATCTTCACGATGGGGTTCCTCTAGTTCTCCCTCATAAGGTATCCTACATACTGCGCAAAATTGACGTAAAGATATTTCTTTGAACTTGTCATATAAATGAAATGATACTGCACGGTGACTTCTTAGGATAATAATAAAAGTTTTGCACGAAAGTACTGGTGAGTAAGAGATATTGATCGATTTGGTCGTTCATGAAACCGGTGAGGCCTGCAGTCTCGATTAAAGCATAAAAGTCTTCATGAATTCCGGCTTCCTTCAAGAAATCCTAACATGGCCATTCACATGACCATACTTCCGCTAAACGAGGAAGATTATACTTGGGTTTTTCCTTCTCTTTGTCTTGTTTTTCCTTAGAGCTTTGGCTAGAAGAGCCTTTAAAGAACTTCCTTAACATTTTCTGAAAAATTCTGAAATTTTAGTAACTTCAAAATAAAAATGCATAAAACTAAACAAGATCGATAGCAACTACTCCTACAAGTGCCTAGAGCCTATATCATGCATTGGAATTGCTTGGGACCTCTAAAATTTAACATGCAAGCTCAAGAACAGGGTCACCAAGGCAGCAAGGATTTGCAATGAATAAAGCACTAGAACAAAAACTAATTGGGCCAATGGAGGAGTCACATACCAAGCAACAATCTCCCAAATCAGTTTTGCAAATGGAGCTTTGAGCTAAGAGATCGAAAATCGCAGCAAAACAAGCTAGAATTCGGGCTTGAGCTGGATGGGGATTTTTTTGGGTAGAAGATGGAGTGTGTGGGTGCTGGCATAAATGGAGGGGAGTCACCAGGGGCCCACGAGACAGGGGTGCGCGCCCTACAGGGGGGCGCGCCCTCCTCTCTCGTGGCCTGGTGCTTGGCCCTCCTGCAGTGTTTTCAGTGCCTAAAATCCTCAAATATTCCAGAAAAAATCATACTAAATTTGCACGGCATTTGGAGCACTTTTATTTTCGGACTATTTTTTATTGCACGGATAAATTACAAAACAGATAGATAATACTATTTTTTCTTTCTTTATTCTAAATAACAGAAAGTAAAAGGAGGGTATAGAAGGTTGTGCCTTCTAGTTTCATCCATCTCGTGATCATCAAAATGAATCCACTAACAAGGTTGATCAAGTCTTGTTAACAAACTCATTCCGAATAACACAGAACCGGAGAAGTTTCGAATAACACTAAGTTACGTCAACGGGGATATGAAAATCCCCAACAATAAGAATATCATACTTTTTCTTGACAGTGGGGAGAGGAAATTCAAAATCTCCAAAAATGATAGTTGGAACTTTTTCAATAGAATTGATGCTATGTACTTGAGATTGTTTCCTCGGAAAGTGTACCGTATGCTCATTGCCATTAACATGAAAAGTGACATTGCCTTTGTTGCAATCAATAACAGCCCTTGCAGTATTAAGAAAAGGTCTACCAAGGATAATAGACATACTATCGTCCTCAGGAATATCAAGAATGACAAAGTCCGTTAAGATAGTGACAGTTGCAACCACAACAGGCACATCCTCACAAATACCGATAGGTATAGCAGTTGATTTATCAGCCATTTGCAAAGATATTTCAGTAGGTGTCAACTTATTCAATTCAAGTCTACGATATAAAGAGAGAGGCATAACACTAACACCGGCTCCAAGATCACATAAAACAGTTCTAACATAATTTCTTTTAATGGAGCATGGTATAGTTGGTACACCCGGATCTCCAAGTTTCTTTGGTATTCCACCCTTAAAAGTGTAATTAGCAAGCATGGTGGAAATTTCAGCTTTCGGTATCTTTCTTTTATTTGTGATGATATCCTTCATATATTTAGCATAAGGATTTACTTTCAGCATATCAGTTAAGCGCATACGTAAGAAAATGGGCCTAATCATTTCAGCAAAGCGCTCAAAATCGTCATCATCCTTTGACTTGGATGGTTTAGGAGGAAAGGGCATGGGTTTCTGAACCCATGGTTCTCTTTCTTTACCGTGCTTCCTAGCAACAAAATCTCTCTTATCATAATGTTGATTCTTTGATTGTGGGTTATCAAGATCAACAGCAGGTTCAATCTCTACATCATTATCTTTGCTAGGTTGAGCATCAACATGAACATTATCATTAACATTATTACTAGGTTCATGTTCATTTCCGGATTGTGTTTCAGCATCAGAGATATAAGTATCATTGGAATTCTCAAGTGTTTCTATATTAGGTTCACTAGAAGTTTGCAAAGTCCTATCATTCTTCTTTTTCTTCTTCTTAGAAGAACTAGGAACATCTAGATTATTATTCTGAGAATCTTGTTCAATTCTTTTAGGGTGGCCTTCAGGATACAAAGGTTCCTGAGTCATTCTACCAGTTCTAGTAGCCACTCTAACAGCAAAGTCATTTTTATTATTCAACTCCTTAAGCAAATCATTTTGAGCTTTGAGTACTTGCTCAGCTTGAGTAGCAACCATAGAAGCATTTTTGCTAACGCAGTGAAGTTCATCTTTAACTCTAGCCAGATTATCACCTATGTGTCCTATCTCGAAAGCATTATTCTTTAACTCTCTACCAACATAAGCATTAAAACTTTCTTGTCTAGACATAAAGTTATCAAATTCATCTAAGCATGGGCTATGAAATTTAGTAGAAGGTATTTCAACTTTATCATATCTATAGAGAGAATTTACTTTTACTACCTATGTCGGGTTATCAAGACAATGTGGTTCTTCAGGCGGTATATTCAGACCATGTATTTCTTCAATAGGAGGTAAATTCTTAACATCTTTAGCTTTAATACACTACAAAAAAATACACTTCCGTGATGATACGTGTTTGTCACAGTAGGTCGCATTTTTTGTCATGCATGTACATCCATGACAAATTTATGACAGAATCAAGATAGTCATACCTGTGCTGTCGTAGAAGTGTTCCATGACATTACCAAAATTATCATCACGGAAGTGTCCACTTCCATGACGATAAATCGCGCGTCACAGAAGTGCTTTCGTCAAGGGTGACCGACACGTGGCATCCACCGTAACGGAACGCCGTTAAGCTATCGGGTCGGATTTTGGATCCGATAACCCGTTAACAGCCACGACCAATGCCGATTTTCCACGTGTAAAATTCTCATTGGCTGACGGATCCACGTGTCAGCTCCACGTTGGCACAGGTGTCACTCATCCAACGGTCAAGATGGGCCTATGATATGTTGACACGTGGACCGGCCCAAAAGTGGCCCACAAAGTTTAAATGGGCCAACCCAACCGAAGGCCCATAAGAATTAGCAGACCATAATGGGCCGGCCCAGCTAAAGGCCCACAAAATTTAGCAGACCATAATGGGCCGGCCCAACTAAAGGCCCACAAGATTTTGCGGACCATTATGGGCCGGCCCAGCTAAAGGCCCACAAGATTCTGCAGACCATAATGGGCCGACCCAGCTAAAGGCCCAACATTCTCTGTCAAATCGGCCCGTCAACGGCATGGTCTAAACTTGTCATCAATGCGGCCCATGGTCACTTCTGGCCCGTTAACAGTCCGCTAAGTAATTCGGCCGAATTACGGCCCAGTGTATTTCCGGCCTGTTAAAGGTCCGGCTTCATTTGGGCCCATTTACAGGCCATCAAAACTTTCGGCCCATAAACGACCATGAAGGATTTGGGTCATATTCGGCCATCTCTGTCATTCGGCCTGTTAGAGGCCCACTATAGATTTGGCCCACTTTCGGCCTGTTGTCATTTTCGGCCCGTTAACGCCGGACGTAAACCATGGGCCATATGTGGCCCAAAGTCATATTGGGCCCATTAACAGCCCATATAAAAATGACGATAATCTAGCCCGACCAAAGTTCCGGCATGTTAAAGGCCCGTGTATTAGGTCGGCCCATCTGAATTTCGTCCTGTCAAATATCCGCATCGTAAATGGGCCACCATTTCGGCCTGCTAAGTCCAGTGGGTTATTTGGCACAATCAGGGCCCAATCTCACTTTCGGTCTATTAAAGGCCCATGTTTTTTACGGGCTCGACATATTTACACCTGTAAATGGCCTACTTTTACTGAGGGCCCAAATTATGTTTAGGCCTGTTAAAGGCCCACTATGGGCACAGGCCTACCAGAAAAATTTGAAAGCTTATGCTAATATAAGCCCAAATATTTTTAGTGGGCTACATGCCAATTTCGGCCCGTAATCGTTTTTAGCCCAATTGGAATGGGCCCAACGAACGTTGGCATGTTGGGATCCTACGAAGCTTTCGTCTGAATACATTACTAAGATAAACCTACAATATACAACAATAGCATCATAATTACTGCAGCCTGTGGCAGCATCATAAACATTGTATCACAACAAAATAAATTCCAATCATACAACAAAAGGCCTATTGGCATAAAGTTTACAGTCCTTCCAGATAAAAGCACCATCAGATGTATAGAAGCATAGATCATTTGACCTGAGTGCTAATGTTTCAGGCTATAGAATCTGATGATCTCCACCTTTTTTCCGCCATTGCTCTTCAACAACGAAGCGAATGTCTGATAGTCTGGTTTCAAAACCATTCATATCTTGACGGCATTTCTCAACCACTATTCTTGTTTCCGAAACAACGTCCATTAGGGATTGGACTTGTGTCTGGAGCACAGATATATCACTCTGTCTAGCAGGAAGATTTTTTTCAGTAGGCGATTTGGACGAGGTTACCTTGACAACCAACCCAGAATTACGCAGGAAGGTTCTTTTTGCACTGTTAGTGGAGAGATACTGACGCACTGCAGCAAGAGGTGACATTGTGCCTGTAGTAGCCTCGTCACCTTCAGGTGGTTGTGGTTGTTCAATCATTTGTTCCATAGCTTCCTGAAAGTTTGAACTTGTAGATTAGTGTACCAGTGAGTTACTAATGAGACAAAAACAAACAAATTAGGTTAAACGTTTATTCATAACTTATTTTGGTGAACTACTGTAATACATTAGCATGTATTGTAGTGCCAACTACATAATAAAATCACTTTCCGAACATATGTCCATGTAGCATGCCTACTGTATTGTCTATTTCCTCACATTCGTTGACATCTAAGGATAAAGAGACATGGTTTAAAGTAGGATGAACATAGTATGACATCATTCATATCATGGGCAAACAGATATAAAACAAACATGCTATTTTATCATTGTGTGCGCACGTGAACATAACAACTAGATTACAGATCAAGACCAAAAGAATATCCTTCATCTCTTTTAAACCATGTAAGGTGAAATGATACGTTAAGACAACTGTGTATAAAAGTGAACAGAGTAACTGACATTGGCTGCAAACCAAGTAGTTAAATGAACACATCACAGTACCAATTAGTTCAAGGCGGGAGGAGTAAGGACTTACAACAGCGGCTTGAACTGGTGTGCTCATGCCCTTCATCTTGCTGGTGTGGCAATCCTTGAAGATTTGCACTACATTCGGTTCAGGTTCTTTTTGGTCCGCACGGGCTTTCTGCTGTATTTGGAACAAGTCAATATAGATACGATAATATGGCACACAAAAAAGAAGGAAGTAGCAGCTATTTACAAGAGCCTCGCAGTGTGCAATATAGCTACGAGATCCCGTTGTCTGTTGGAATTTCACTTTAGAATGGTTGGTTTTATTCTTCAAACAGTTAGCCTAGAAGAAGATACACTTGTAAGGCACATACATAAATACAAGTTCAATATGTGGTCTCATCAAATACATATAGCCTACCTGATACTTTGGATCAGACCAGTGTTTAACGAGGGTTGTCCAGTTTTCATCTGTAATATATTCCACTGGAGATGTTTGGGTGATTTCATTGTTAGCCTTGCCTTCAAAGTGAGATTTTCTAAGGTTGTACCAATACTGTCATAGAGCAGACTGAAAAACATGAGTGCATGCTTGTTTAGTTGCATCATCTTTCGGATCCAACTTGAACCTCATCTATTGAAAAAAGAATGTGAGTCTTATTAGGAGGAAGCTAGAAAGTATGGGATAGAGCAAGACAATATTACTAATTGCGATGAATAACATTACTTACAGATAAATGGTCAAGGAAGGTGTTAAACTCGGTATTTTCTTTCTCATTCCTGCACTGGATCCACGTTGGGAGGATACGCGCATGACACATAATGGCAACGGCTGCCTCTGATACTAACTTGTCTGACTCTGTAGCATCACGTGGCCTTTTTAAACCTGCCTCAAAATGGATCTCCATTCTTCCTCCTTTAGATTTTGTTAATCTATCAAGCATTATCCCTGATGTCTGTTTCCGCTTGCGCCATGGTGCTAGTTCAACAACGAATATGGAAAGTGTTAGTGTACATCAAACTATGAGAGTACATATAAAGGAGCATGCAACTGCAACTTGACTCGGTCAGGTACCGTCTTGGTGTTGATGCTCATGAGGTTCATCTAATCTTGCCAAGTCCTGTTGTGTCAACAGTGCTTCGGAAGTAGTGTTAGGTGTGAAGGCAGCTTGGGAACTGGCCAGTTCCAGAGCAAACAAACGAGTAACTAGTTGAGATGCTAGTACAGTTGAAGCGGATGCTGCAGCTGGTGGAGCAGGTGACACTGTGTTTGTAGATTTAGTCGGTGGACTTGGACCTTCTATTGCACTATAAGTACCAGCAGAATCTCGACGATAGAGCCTTTTCCGTTTCACCCGATGAGTAACAACACTCCCTACTATATTATTTTCCTTGCTCTTTTTTGACTTTGCCATGTCAAGCTATACCCACAACACAAAAGAATAAACTCACTCTTCAGCACTCATTGATGCATGATACAGACAAGCAATACTTTGATGTAAGACAGCCGTATGAGGATGGAATGTGTAAGAAAAATAGGACGGCATGACATATTCACAGCTACGATGTGCAAACTAAGCAGAAGGATTTTCAAGAAAATAGAAGTAATGCAAGCTAGACACCATATGAAAGATGCAACCAATATTACTCTGCCAAGTTAAAGTGTCTTGTCATAAGTGGCAATTCGAAAAATTAGAAGCAGTACAACATAGAAATCAATGCAAGATGCAACCACTATCAAACTGCCATGTTAAAAGCGTCCAATCATGAGTTACTGATGCGGGATACACAACAGCAGTACTTTGATGTAAGAACATGGTATGATAGATAGATGCAGTGTATTCTAGACACAGAAAGCCATGTCATATGCACATATATAACGTATAAACTCAGCAGGTGCAATTTAATCAAAATAGAAGAAATACAGGCTAGACAACATATGCAACATGAAACCAATTATCACACTGTGAACTTAGAGCAAGCACCTGCGATGGTGGAGTGCGGGAGATGAACTCATCATGTAGACTTGGGACTTCAACTTCATTAGCAGTAGCAGTGGCAAATCTAGAGAGTCTCTGTTTGCGTCGGTGCGGAGTACCACCAACATCCCCTAACTTACTCTTTTCCTTCCTATTTTCTGATATTTCCTTATGAAGTCAAAACCACAAGAAGATGAATAAAATTAGCTCTGCATAACTGGTTGATGCATGATACAGACGAACACTACTTGGATGTAAGGCAAGCGCAGGAGGATGGAATATATACAAAAAAGACAGCATTTCATATTCACACATACGATAGGAGGATGGAATATGTATGAAAAAACAGTAAGCAAAAGGCATTTCAACAAAACTAAAAGAAATGAAAGCTAGGCACCATATGAACATGCAACCAATATCACTCTATCAGGTAAAAAGTGTCTCGTCGTAAGTGCCATTTCAAGAAATTAGAAGCAGTACAAGCTAGAAGACAATGCAAGATGCAACCTACATCACAGTCCCAAGTTAAATGTGTCTTATGGGTAAGTGATCATTGCAGGTATAAGTTGTAAGCTACGCAGATGCAATTCAACATAATCAGAAGCAATACAAACTAGAAATCATACGGAAAACGCAACCATGTATAACAGTTCCAAGTAAGAGCAAGCACCTGTGATGGTGGAGTAGGGGAGGTGTGCTCATCGTGTACACGTATGTTCTAGAAACAGGAACAAGTGTCATATTCACAGGCATTATGTGTAAAGTAAGCAGCCGCAATTCAAGTTAGAAGCAATACAAGCTAGACATCATACGCAACATGCAACCACATATAATAGTGTCAAGTTAGAGCAAGCACCTGTGATGGTGGAGTAGGGGAGATGTGCTCATCATCTACACAGCTACGTTGACTGTCCAACCTTGTGTTGTCTTGCGAATCTTGTTGGGAGGATGGCGGAGTAGAATCTGTAGAGACCCCCTATTTGAGTTACTCCGAAGGACCACCATCATCCACTGCTGGACTAATTTCCTTCAGCTGTAATGATTTTGCATTGTGAAGTCAAACCATTAAGAAAAAGGAATAAAATTCGCTCTTCAGAACTCATTCATGCATGATGCCGACGAACACTACTCGGATTAAAGGCAAACACATGATGCGAGGATGGAATATGTATGAAAAACAGGATGGTGTGACATATTCACACCTATGATGTGGTAACTAAGCAGAAGGCATTTGAACAAATTAGAAGCACTGCAAGCTAGACACCATATGAAATATGCAACCAATATCACTCTGCCAAGTTCAAACTGTATGGCATTTCAACAAATTAGAAGCAGTATATGCTAGAAATCATATGCAAGACACAACCAATATCACAGTGGCGACTTAAAGGTGCCTTATCATAAGTGACTGATGCGGGATATGCAAGAATAGTAGTCTGATGTAGAAACAGGAACACATGTCATATTCACAGGCATTATGTGTAAAGTAAGCAGATGCAAATCAACAAAGTTAGAAGCAATACAAGCTAGACATCATACGCAACATGGAACCACATATAATAGTGCCAAGTTAAAGCAAGCACCTGTGATGGTGGAGTAGGGGAGATGTGCTCATCATCTACACAGCTACGTTGACTGTCTAGCCTTGCGTTGTCTTGCGAATCTTGTTGGGAGGATGGCGGAGTAGAATCTGTAGAGAACCACCATTTCAGTTGCTCGGAAGGACCACCATCATCCAATGCCTTGCCAATTTCCTTCAGCTTTATTGATTTTGCATTGTGAGGTCATACTGACAAGAAAAAGGAATATCATTCGCTCTTCAGAACTCATTCACGCATGATACTGACGAACACTACTCTGATGAAAGGCAAAGTCATGATACGAGGATGGAATATGTATGAAAAAATGGACGGCTTGACATATTCACACCTATGATGTGGTAACTAAGCAGAAGGCACTTCAACAAATTAGAAACACTGCAAGACACCATACGGAAGGTGCAATCAATATCACTCTGCCAAGTCAAAACTGTCTCGTCATAGGTGGCGTTCATCAAACTAGAAGAAATACATGCTAGAAATCATATTCAAGACGCAAACCAATATCACACTGCCAACTTAAAGGTGTCCCATCATAAGTGACTGATGCAGGATACACAAGAAGAGTAGTTTCATGTAAGAACATGGTGTGATAGACAGATCTAGTATGTACCAAAAACAGGAAAGCGTGTCATATTCACATGTATCATGTGTAAGCTAAGTAGATGCAGTTTACACTAATTAGGAGCAATACGAGCTAGACACCATATGCAACATGCAACTAGATATCACACTGCCAAGTTAGAGCAAGCACCTTGGATGGTGGAGTAGGGGAGCGGAGACTTGGACCATGTAATGCACTATCAGTACAAGGAGAATCGGTACAGATGCTCCGTTTATGTTGCTGCAGAGGACCACCATCATCGCCTTCCTTACTCTTTTCCTTCCTCTTTCTTGATTTTTCCTTGTCAAGTCAAACCCACAAGAAAAAGGAATAAAATTTGCTCTTCAGAACTTATTGATGCATGATACTGATGAACACTACTTTCATGTAAGGCAGCTGCATGATAGGAGGATGGAATATGTATGAAAAACAGGACGGCGTGGCATATTGACATGTATGATGTATAAAGTGTAAACTAAGCACAAGGTGCTTGAACTTGTTAGAATCGATGCAGGCTAGAAACCATATGAAAGATGAAACCAATATCACTCTGCCAAATTAAAAGGGTGCCCTAACAAATGTATTTGACCAAATTAGAAGAAATACATGGCAACATGCTAGAAATAATATGCAATATGCAACGAATAAAGGTGACTCGTCATAAGTAATTGATGCAGGATACAGAAGAGAGGTAGTTTCATGTAAGAACAAGGTTAACACATAGATGTAGTGTGTACCAAAAATAGGAAGGCATGTCATATTCATAGGTATAGTGTGTAAACTAAGTAGATGCAATTTACCCTAATTAGAAGCATTACAAGCTAGACACCGTATGCAACATGCAACCACATATCACACTGCGAAGTTGGAGCAAGCACCTGTGATGGTGGTGTAGGGGAAGTGATGTCTTCAGGTACAGAGCAACGTTCAATATCTTCATTTAGGCTTGTTGTTTCTTGAAATCATGTGGAGAGGATGAAATTGCATTCTTTATAAGAGTATTTTGTCTCATATTAACCCACGCGCGTGACTGTCTCATCATAAGCGATAGACGCAGGATACACAAGAGCAGTAGTTTGATGTAAGAACATGGTGTGATAGGCAAATGTAGTATCTACCAAAAACAGGAAGGCGTGTCATATTCACATGTATAATGTGTAAGCTAAGGAGATGCAATTTAACAAATTAGGAGCATTGATGAGGGATACACAAGAGAAGTAGTTTGATGTAAGAACATGGTTAATAGAAAGACGTAGTATGTACCAAAAACAGGAAAGCATGTCATATTCATAGGTATAATGTGTTAACTAAGCAGATGCAATTTACCCTAATTAGAAGCATTACAAGGTAGACACCATATGCAACATGCAACCACATATCACACTACCAAGTAAGAGCAAGCACCTGCGATGGTGGTGTGGGGGAATTGCGGTGATCAACTAGAGAGCTACGTTGACTATCTTCATTTAGCCTTGCTGTTTCTTGAGAATCATGTGGGGAGGATGACACTGCACTCTCTAAACGAGTAGGGCGTCTCACAGTAACCCACCCGGGTGACTGTCTCATCATAAGTGATTGACGAGGGATACAAAAGAGCATTAGTTTGATGTACGAACATGGTTAATAGACATATGTAGTATGTATCAAAAACAGGAAGGCATGTCATTATCAAAGGTATAATGTGTAAAGTAAGCAGATGCAATTTAACCAAATTGGAAGCAATACAAGCTAGACACCATATGCAACATGCAACCACATTTGACAGCGTGAAGTTAAAGCAAGCACCTGGGATGATTGTGTGTTGCAATTGAGATCATCAACTGCAGAGCTACTTTTACTGTCTCCAACTGCTGACACTACACCCATTAGAGCATTGAAACGCTTAATGCTTATCTTCGAATTACACTGGAGCGACTTCTGTCTTTTCTTTTCTGCATTCATCAACACTGCGTCAGAGTTTGAAATACCCATGCATAAAAAAACAATAGTGTGAGTATGGGTGAAGTGCGTGCACAATTAGTACAGTGTAAAGGTAGTAGATAGTAGGTCGGTGAGAAATAAATGACGGGAGACATATGATAGCTCTACAACATGCATGGCACACTCAATTACTACAGGATTCTAAGCAAATAGGTCAGTCCATTTTTTCTGCACCGTCCGATGTACAAAGAACAGGGAGATCGCCTTCATCTACGTCCAGCCAG
This sequence comes from Triticum aestivum, assembly GCF_018294505.1. NCBI lineage: Eukaryota > Viridiplantae > Streptophyta > Magnoliopsida > Poales > Poaceae > Triticum > Triticum aestivum. The sequence continues at coordinate 624,552,817 of NC_057810.1, read as the reverse complement.
TCAGTGTTGACGATCTTCCTCGAAATGCCAGCGACCACAGGCCCAGTATTCCTCCCCTGCCTGCACCTTCCCCTCGACCTCACCGCACCGCCGTGCTTGGCATCGCCCCCCGGCCATCCATTCAAGCCCCGCCGACCTCCAGATCGGGCGCAAGCAGCTCCTGCGCCCCACACCCCTATGATAGACACCGATGCGCCGCTTCCTCGGGGAATAGGCGGACTAGGTGCTCCGCACGCCTAAGCGGATGTTGCTTCTTTTAATTGCAGTTCGACTGACCCTGAATTGAAATCCAGGCGGGCTACTGACCTCTAGCAAAGGTGAAATAGTAAAAGGGAGGAAACCTTGTGCATTTAGTATCACGAAGAAGATGCAGTAAGAAGCGCTCAACTAGTTTCTTTCGTGGGATGAATACGGTGTGAGCGGAGACGTAAGATTTGCACGAATAAGGGAAGAGGAGTACCTCTTTCTGCTGGCAGTGCTGTGTCCTCCTTCTGTTTTTCCGACAATCTTGTTGTTCACCGGAAACCAGAAGTTGTGGAGGATGGTGCAGCCTTGGACGAACCCATGGCCAAGTTGTTGAGTGTGGTGTGGTTGCCGTCTGTCGGCGGGGGGGAAGCAGATCCGTGGCGGCGAACAACGGCGTAGTGGGAACAACTCCGGTGTGGTGGACGGTTGCGACAGTGGAGCCGCAGTAGTGAGGCGCAGGATGGCGTGGTCGGAGTGGTTCTGGTATGGCGCACGTCGGCATCGGCATCGTGGAGGCAGCTCTGCCTCGGCTTCAGCTGCTAAGTCCTTGAGGGCATTGCGGTTGCAGTTGCGTTGGACGACGACGTCGGGGTACCGGCTCTGGCGTGATGGAGGAGGGCGGCGGTGGATTGGCTGCTATGTGGTGGAGGACAGAGGAGGTTGGCGTTTCGCGGCTGGTGGAGAGGGCATTTTCGCACCCATGGAGTATGAATGGGGAAACGGAGGCAGGCGGGGAACTAAGGGGGAACAATGTTTTGGTTTGAGACGCGCTTGTTTAAAATTTGGGGAAAGTTACAAACTTTGCCCCCATCTAAAATTTCGGACATATTGCGGGTTGGGGGTAGGACAGTCATGTCAGGTGTCCCAAATGTGGGCGGGATAGATTTCAGCCAAGCGCATGGGTGTTTAGGCGCCCATGGCGTATGAATGCTTCTCGGAGGCGGCTGAGACTGGTGTCTTGGTGAAGTTACAAACCTACCCCGGTTTAGACCTTTGGACATCGGCCGATAGGCTACACGGGCCAGAGTCAGGACAGTAATTTCCTACCACCAAAACATTAGTCTCGCACGGTTTCGGGTGACCAGAGGCCTATTTGGTGCTTCGTTCAATATTTGGGAGCAGAAGCATTAACGTTTTCGGTTCTCTTGAATTGAACTTTCAGGATTTGTCAAACTTCACAAATCTTTACTCTTGAAAATCCTAAAGCTACGATTATTTTGGAATGGAGGGGGTACATTTTAATATACATTGTACACGAGTATATATTAAAAAATATGCAACTTACCTCAGTTCATGCATGGTTCCAGGTATAATCTCCTTGGTTGCAAAATAAAAGTTAGATATGCGTATGAATATATATACCATGTTCAAACTCACAACAAAGATTGATGCCCCCTTTTACATCTGATTTACAAATGCCATTATCTCGGGTTCAAATAGATGAATGCACTTCCTATGAATTCGAATCTTCGAAACCCCCTTTATGTTGAATTCGACATGTATTTTATTTCGTAGCTAGCAATTTGGAATGTATCGATGCAAGTGACAAATGTATAAAGTGCTTCACACTAACAACATGGAGTGCACTAATTAATGTTTATATATGAATTGCAAAAGCATCCATTGCCTGTATTTCAAACCGCTCTCACTCTATGGATCGATATATTGAAATAAACACATGCACATGCTAGAATTCAATGGAGTATGGGTGTCTGATAGACCGATTTTCGTCCATACGCAATTTTGCAAAATTCATGATCTCATCCAAAAATAATAATGCCATTTATATTTTAATTTAATGCGTAGAACCGCCTTTTACATGTAGATATCTCTCTATCTAACGCATAAGTACAGACACTTTATATGCATCGGCATTTCTCTTTCACACATGCTCACAATCTCTCTCAGGGTGTCGGGGTGTCTCACGCAAATGCTCTCTCTGTTTCTCTATATCTCTTTTTGACTACTATGTACCACTCTTTTCACTAATCTCAGTTGGAAAACACTATTTCTCTCACATGCATATATACACATGCACGGTCTCTACTAGCCCTCTATACGCACATATATGTGCCTACGTGTCTCCCGCACGCACATTATCTTTAGGCCTCTCTCGCACACATTGCCCCTCCCCCCCGACACACCTCTCTAATAGTAGTTGGCAGATATGATTTCATCATATCATTCGGTAGGATATCCCTGGCTGTTAGGCTGGATGGTAATACGAGGCAAAGTTTTACCCTAGTTCGGATTGGACCCTTGCAGTTGAAGAAAGAGCCTACTCCTGGTACTGTATATTAGTGTTAGGGGTGTGTACAAAGTACACGTGAATACCAGGCATTGTGCGTGTGTGTATACTATCGATGAACTAGCCCCCAAGCTTGTATAACATACTAAGGGCCTAGGGTTACAAATCATATATAGTCGGCTTATCACCACTGGGATAGAGTCCTCCGCGACTCTGGTAGCTTCGTGTTGTACGCCAAGTCCTCCACATGGGTCTCCGTATAACACATCTCGGTCCAACCTATATGTGGCGCAGGATGGAACCGACCCATGAGTCTTCATGTTGACCCACCACAACTAGAAATGATGTACCCACCACACCACACACGCAATCGGCCACTAAGAAAATAAGCATATACAATAGTACAACGGTATCTAGCTCACGATACGTCTCCAAATTTTGTTGATGACACTGAGGGACTTTGCATTTGATGCGTGCTCCGTATTTTGTTGACGACACTTACGGTCATTGTATTTGAAGCGAAAGCACGATATGGTCACCGGACTTCAGAATAAGCTCATCACGGTCACCACATACATTTTGTCGTGCTGACCAACATGTGGTTGGATGGTTAGAGGACAGTAGTTTCTCGAGCCCACCAAGGTTTCAGTATTTTTCTGGCGATGTACGTTCAGTGGGAGGAGATGTTCCACTCGACAACGAGGCACCTATGGTGACTTCGTAAAATCTCAAGATCATATATGTTGGCCCACTCTCTCGAAGGTGCAGCGGCGGACCGGCGGTGGGGAGTGGTTTCGGGGAGGGCAGGCCGGCCACGGGCGGCGGGGGCGGGTGGTTCGGCCGGTGGTGGTTGGCGGCTCGGGGGAGGGGGGTGGAGTTTGATGATAAACTGGAGGCCCTTGATTTCGTATCCAACGGCTGGAAAATCTAATGACCAGAGATGAAAAAGTCAGTCGGCTGACGTGTAGCCTGACCCCGCACGTACACATGTACGCATGCAAGACACGCACGCATGTAGGCGTGCAACACTGACATGTACACATAACGTACACATGCACGCATGCTGGCGTGCAACACTGACACGTACACATGCACTCACGAACACACGCATGTACGCACCCATGCATGCAACACTGAAACGCACCCTTGCACGTACGCACCCATGCATGCAACACTGAAACGCACCCTTGCACGTATGCACCCATGGATGAAACACTGAAACGCACCCTTGCATGCACGCAACACTCACACGCTTGCATCCACACATCACACGACGCAAGACACACGCTTAACTAGATGAAAAAGATGATGTCACACTCAATGAACAATCATCGGTTTATGAAATGCCCGCTTCTGACCGCCCTGGCCCACCAAAGGTTCCTCTGCTGTGCGCTGCCTGCGTTGGGTCACTAGCATGCAGGCCATGCACCCAAAGAGCCCACACGTCAGTGGAAGAATGGCGCGGTGTCCTAGGTCAGAGTCGAGGGCGCCACTCGTGGCACGCCCGGCTGAATATGCCTACATGCCGCATTCAAATGCCTCCATGAAACCCGCCCGTGTGGAAGCCGACAAACCCACTCTAGACACACGTCCGTTCATGACCTGGCCGTCGTTAAACGCAATGCCGGCCGAGCTCCTCCCATCCGCCGTCTATTTAATCTCCTATTTAAACGAGGCCAAACGCCGGCCAAGAATCGCACACCTCCGCCACTCCCCTATCTCCTCCACCATTTTGTCCACTCTTACAATGGCTTACGATGAGTGGTTATTCCGCATCCAAGCCGGCTGGGTAGCCCGCCGGATTCGAGCTATGCAGCTTGCTGATCCACCTCCCTCCCCTCGCCCGACAGAGCCAGTTGCCGCCCCAAGCCGGCGCGCGGTTCAGCAACTCGCCGCTCCAGGCCAGCTCGACGAGGAGCGGCGCATGGGCGTCGTTGCTGCCGTCCACGCCGCCGCCTCGTACCGCGTCTCCCGTTTCTGTGGCCAAGACTCCCATGCCGGCGGGCGCGCCATGCAAGCAGCGATAGAAGCCGGGTGCACAGAGAGCAACGAGTCGGTGGCCAGCGCCTCCGTGTCCGCCGCCATCATCGAGGAGAAGTAGAACACGGGAGGCCGCCGCCGCTTGGGTCCCATGAAGGCCACCGCGGAGGCGACGCCGGTGTACACAGCAGGTGTCTTGCCAGATCCTTTTGTTGTGAGGACCTTCGTCGACCCTGCATGGGCTCCACAGAATAGGTCAATGTTAGGATGAACTCGAGCCGGTGCCGGCCATGGCGAAGTAGTGGCCGATGATGAACTCGAACCTGTGTCGGCCACCATCATCTTTGGCACCAGCCAATGATATCAGTTGGGCAGTGGGGAAGCAAGCCATCCTTTACGCTGAAGCATATACCTCCGGGGCTCCCGGCAGTCCGGTGATCGTGCTGCCGGACATGAGGAACACAAATCGATCGGCGGGCGACCATTTAGGCCATGTATTATATACCTGTGTTGTCTAGAACTAGCACCGCGTAGTTCATTTGAATGTGATGAAATCCGTCATGTTTGTATGAAAATCTGGTATTTTATATGATTTTCGTCGTTGTTTAGATGAAATACTCCAGTGTTTGCGTGAATGAGTATCAGTATGTCTACGTGTTTGCATGAATTTCGTCTGGTTGGTTGAGTGCTGTCATAATGTGTGCGGCTACGGTTGGATGGCGTAATTTGCGGGTCGTCGGTCGGTCTGCGGGAGGCTCGGGCGGCGTTGTGGGACAAAAAAACACATCTCGTGCGAGCTCCTCTCCAACATGCGTGCTGGAGGATGCATGACAGCATGAGCACCCGAGCCGTTCCTCATTCATCGGTGGCAAAGGCACCGGTGGACAAAAGGGTCGCCAATATTTTGGCTACCCCGGGCAAGATCCAAACAACCCCTCCCAACAGATTGAAATCCCTCATTCGCCGGGGAATTTTTCCATGTGTTGTTTTCATGGACTAGCAAGATGCCCGTGCATTGCACGGAACATCAAGATGCATTTTTTTACAAACTCCCGCATGCATGCAAGGGATAATTAATGTCCTCCTTTGCTAGTACCACGAGGCAAACACCATTAATATTGCATCGATTAGTGTTAGTGGCCTTGTATATCTGGAAATTGTAATTTTGATAGTGGCCCCTTGTATATAAAAATGGAGGGAGAAATATGAGAGATAAGGTGAGGAGTGGGGCATGGTGCCGTGGTGGTGACTGGTGGTCGGACTGGGCGGAGGCATGGGGATGGACGGTGCATTATGTCTAGGTTTGTATCTCTCTCACACACACCCACGTAGGTGGGGGACGTGCACGAAGAGAAGAGGTGCATGCACGGCGCACGTACTCCCGTCTCTTTCCCAACCACACCCGCGCGGGTACACGGTGGACCTCATTTCTGTACGAAAATGGCAGCCCATGTGGTAATTTAGCACGTGTACTTGTTGTCCACTTGGTGGAGGGAGGATCGTCTACCACGGGTGAACAAACAAATTGTGACTTGACGCGTTATGTCAAATTAAAAAAAGAGGCAAACCATGTGGGGCCTACCTTAGAGGCAAGGCTCTATACACTGGAGTACTTTTGATGTGTCCGGTCAACTCGCAGAACGAGGAGAAGCTTGCTTAGTATGCCATCTCCCCCGCCCATGGGCGTGGTGGCTCGCAGGATGAGGTGAAGCTGGAGTACTACTGTACGCCTTTACGCCCGCTCCCTCGCGCAAGCGCGCGGTGGCTCGCAGCACGAGGAGAAAATTTTACTACTCCCTTTATTTACTCCTCGTCCCTACTACGTACTTTGGTTAGTACTCCCTCTATTTACTTATAAAAGGCCACTATAAAAAATACATTTTGCATCTATACAAGGCCACAAATAGTAATCGAGACAAAAGTTACTACTCCCTCCTTTCCAGTTTATGGCTCAATTTCAAAATCTCTCAAACCAAGGTAGACGGTGAGTGGTCGAATTAATTTCGTAGTTTGCACAGTACGCTCGTTTTTCTCAAGAAGTTATGTTTACCGAGGCATTAATTAGAACGAATGCATGAATGACCACTAAATTTCCATGAACTTGTACATGCATTGGTTAGTTTCCTCTTGACACTGCTTGCGTCGGGTGATCTAACGCACCTCGAAATCCAACATGTAGTGGTACTACTACTAGTATAGTACTAGAATTGAGACCTATCAAACAGAAAAACGGAAGTTTTTTAGATGAGCCCTATAAACCCTAGTGGGTACGTACCCCATAAAAACAGATTTTTCCAAAACTAAGTTGCTCCCTTTCATGAATTCTGTAGTATACTCCTCCGTCGACGCTCCCTTTCATGAATTCTGTACTTCCTGTCCCCGAAATGTGGGACATATAGCAACCGGGTAGACGTGTCAAGCACCAAATAACAGTGCAGAACAGCAGGGGGACGCACCCCACTCGTACCGGCCCAGTGTTAGTAATGAGCAATGAGACATCAAATCGCAATGCCGCACCTTCCCAGACGGACGAAGCAACCATTATTTCACACTTCGGTTCAACATCATCTCAAACCACGTACTAGTATTGCTTCTGCCTCAAGAGGGACACGCGCATCGCCTTGGTACATCATGACACGTGGACCGCATGACAGGCCATGCTCCCCCGCTGATCGCTAGGTAAAATCACCTCATTTTTACTATACTTCCTCCGGATCGGTTTACTACATGGCATGCACGTCGTTCTAGGTTGAGAATTTAACTGGCTATATATATATATATATATATATATATATATGTGATGAACAGTACGCTAGCCTTTTAAAAAATGTATACTTTTGTACAGTAGTACTCCACTATCGATGGATTGCGCCATGGAGCAAAAATTGAAATTTAAAAAAAAGGTGGTACATATAGAGAGCACTCATCGCCAAATTATGCATATAGTACTATTAAAAAAGGTAGTACGTGCTTAATTGGGGTGCTAAATTCTATTAAATAAATACTAGTACTAGTATGTACATACTGAAGAGTTAAAGTAACGAGAAGAAACATAACATAGTTTTGCTGGGGGCTCAGCACAACACACCCCTCAAATTAAACTAAGCACACCTGAAATTAAACTATGCAACTAATCCGGTAGACACTGCATTAGAAGTTTAGAACCGCCATGAGCAACAACACTGCCACTTTACTCGGAGTCCTCGTCAACGTCCTCGACTTCCTCCTTGTCCCTCTTCCTCTTGGCCGATACTTATTTGCTTGAACCACCAACTTGCCTGTTGCTCTTCATCCAACCCTTGTAGATATTGAAACAAAAAGGTAGCCATCCAATGCAGCATAGTGGATGTGGTCTATATCTAGTACATTCCGCTGCCATGTATGACGATGAAACGTGTAATGAGGTTTCTCCAGTTTGCGGTACGAAGGATGAACCATGGCTCCTGCCAGGGTCAGCATTGAGGGCTGACGAGAGGGCACCAGCTGATTCTTCTGGAGGTCGAAGGGGTTGCCTACAACTAGGCCTATCCGACGCAGGACTTCTTTGTCATTCTTAAAGTCTACAGTAACGAATTTGACTGTTTTGTCCTCGAGGAAGTTCTTAAAATCCTGCCACTCAATGTCGGCATGGCATATGTGGTAGACCAAGCAAACGTTATGTACGCAAACCTGGATCACGGAGGGCTTCTTCCTCTCTTCGTCCTTTAGATCCTTCTCTCGTCCCAAGACTGTGGTATACTCAACATTTAGCCCAGCAACCCACTCATCATGTGAGTTTTCGAACATGCGTCTGAAGCGAGAAAGGCATCCTTTCACCGTCGCGGAAATACGGGTGTAGATGACGTCGAACTCATCGCCAGTGATGGTTCTAACCTTGTACTCACCGCCGATCGGGGAGATTTGGGACGCCATGGATTTGGGAGGAGGGTTAGGATTAGTGGAACTGCCGTAATGTGAATGGATGGGACAACTAGGAGCAAACCGCCGTAGTATTAAAGGACATGCGGGAAAGAGTAGGAGCGAACTGCCAGCGTGCGAATGGCAGGGTAGTGGCTTTCCATTCTCCCATGATACGGGCTTCTGAGAGCCCTTGGATCTGAGATCGAACGGTTGCATGGTGTGATTCTAGACCTATGGGTGAATATCCTATCCTGGAGGGTTATTCTTAAAATTTTCAGCAACTTAGCATGCAACCGTTTGATCTCAGATCCAAGGGCTGCCAACAGCCCATATCATGGTCGCGCCTACCACGACCGTCGCGTCGCTCGCGTGGTCGCGCCCTTTGAGATTTAACATGGTGCGTTAGGCTATCTGATGTTGGCATGTCATACATAGTCATCACTTAGTCACTCATACTACAACAAGGTTGGCTATAAGTGTATTTTTTACTCCTCTCCATCTCTTTCTTCGTACTCCCTCCGTCCCATAATATAAGAACGTTTTTTACACTACCTAGTGTAGTGTCAAAAACGTTCTTATATAATGGGACAGAGGGAGTACTAGTATTTATTGCATTTGCCAAGGAGTGACCTCTTCCAATGAAATGGTGTTGCTAAGTTTGCTTCATTTAATTAGCTATAGACTCAAAATTGTCTTTTCACCTAGGTACATGCGCTTAGCACCGTTTCTTCCTTGGGTCACCAAACTAGTCTCTCTCTTCTTGATTAACTTTCCACATCAGACTTTATGCCTATGTGGCAAGCTTAAGCACCTGTAGGAGCAAGTAAGTACAATAGTGCGCTTTACATGGCATTTTTGCATATGTGGAGGAAAGAGAGGCAAGGAAAAAGTGGAGAAGTGGGCTCTCATGCAAGAGTCGGCCTCTACTACTACATGGTGGAGCATTGGTAGAGGCACCTGTATGGAGGTGGTCAGGAATCGGGAGACTCACGCCGGTCGTAGAGCCGCAGTTAAAATGATAATGGCAACTCAAATCACGGGGCCCCACCTGTCCAGCAGTAACTCGCTGTCAAATCACACAGCCCTACGTTTGCAGCAGCCTAATCCCTCGTCTTCTCGCGTCTCTGTCGAACCGACTAGGCAGAACTGTCCCGCCGCCTATCGGGCAGGAAAAGCCCCGCCCTCGACTTTTAAATACAACTACTCCCTCCGTCGGATGCGTTTGGTTGAAGGTATCGTATGAATGGATTGGGACCATTCAATTTTTTTGGGATTGAACCTTTCAATTCATGTGTTTGGCTGAATATAAGAGATGAGCTAATTATTTAAGACGGGACCACCAGTCATGCATGAAAAGGGTGGCCATTTGATTCGACCGATTTGGTTGGGTCGAATGGTTCAACATCTTCAAGGCATATTCTCTTTTTTTGACTTGAACCATTCATGTGCTTTATAACCAAACATGTCTATTTTCTGAACGATCCCAACCCATTCATGACCACCCTTGCAACCAAACGCACGTCATCTTATGAAAACCAAATAATCCCACAATACTAAGGCGCGGTGCATTAACTTCTACCTCATTTCTTGTTTCTTCACATATCAACCAATAAGAATCCAATGATATACTTTTTGTGACATAGTAACTCATATTTAGTTAGTCAAATGGATGACCTAGAACTATGTGCTGGCCCTATAAACCGAGATGCCTACAAATAAAAAACCGAGACGGAGAGGGTAGTTCAGCACGTATCTTTTTAGATCAATATAGTCGGGATTCACCAAGGAGCAAAACCAAGTGGTAGGCTACTCCTGTCGTGTTGGCGTAGCAACTCAAGCAGGGTCAGTCCACACACGAAATGGCGACACACTTAACAGGACCCCTTTGGCAGACATGTGGCTCATCCACTGTCTTGTTCCACGTGTGATGCACCAAATTACAAGTCAGAGCGGCCATTGGAATTGGAGGCACCCCGGTCGTAGCGCCGCAGTAGTAGAAAATGAGCGATGAGGGGTCAAATCACAAAGCCCCACCTTTCCCACATTAAGCTGGACGGATGAAGCAACCAACATTTCACTCTAGCACGCAAGAGCATAAATAAAAGAGAAAACAATGATGTGTGCGGCAGCTACCTAGGGCACCCTCGGGTAGAGGTCTCCACTACAGATCCTTTTTTTGAAAGCGCCTCCACTACAAATCGGCTTCTCCCTCGTCCTCTTGAAGAAAACTGATGATGAGTGCGGCGGTAGGGTTTGTAGGAGTACTACGGCGTGCGGGGCCACGTCGTAGTAAACGGGTTCGAGTCGACGCCTTAAATATGTGTGGGCCGCTTGGTTTTACGGGAGCGAGGCAGCATTTTGGGTTCGGGGACCACTGGAGATATAGCATGTACAAAAAATTGTGGATGTAGGTTCGACCGAAAGGCAATGATGCATGGGCCCTGCATTTTGATATACCCGGGGCCGCGTGAAATTTTCTACTCTACTCAAAACTAGTAAGGTACACATGTATTGAACGCATGAGATTTTGAAACCAAATTACGAATAAATACACACTATAGCATGTAAAGCTTTGAGTCATATATGCATGATGTAGATGCTCGTTTAGTTCTTATAGTTCATCTCATTCAAAACCAATTAGTTTTGTAAAAATGTTAAGATTCACGGGGTTGTGCATTGTAAATCATAAAGTAAAAAACAAATAATGGCAATTCATATAGAAAAAATAATCAATTATGATACAGAAGATTCTAGAACAAAGGAGAAGTGCTTGTGTTTTGAGGTTTGTCCATTATGCTTAAGTTCAACCATGGAGTCTTCTAAATTGTACATGTGGCAGATCTGGTGGAATGTTGATGATATCCAACGGCCAGTAGTGCTCGGATTTCCCATCTCTCCACTGTCGGGTTAGCTTCATCCAGTGACCATCTTTCAAAGTTATTGGCACACTATATAGTTCTTGTGCCATAGTTGCATGTTTTGGAAAAAAGCTACTAGTGGGTTGTACTATCTATTTAGGAATAGAAGATGCATACCTACTAGTTGTAGGGAAAGAGATTACATGGAGCATCTCAATTCCTATGAGTAGGGATTGGAAAAGAGATGTCATTTGGTTCACATCATAGGAACTTTTCTATTGAATCTAGAGATGACATGTATCTCAATTCCTATGAGGAGGGATTAGTAAAGAGATGTAGTTTGGTTCATATCATAGGAACTTTTCTATTGAATATACGCTAATGTTTATTTTCCTTTGAAATTAAGGGAGTATAGGAATCCATTCATATGAACCAAGTGGCTCTAAAGCTATAGAAATGATATCTTGTTTATTTCCTTTGAAATGTAGAGTATATGAATCTATTCCTATGAACCAATTGGCTCTAAAGGAAAAAAATCCTATAAAAATCATATCATATAGAGTTCCTATGATATTCCTCGACACTAAAGGATGGTTGAAATTGCTGCGGGTGATACGATGGTCTTTCTTTGTAGACTCCTCACCCATCTTTATAGTTACCTATCGAAGATGAATGAAATGATATATACAGGGTATTCTACATGTGCAATTTGGTACACGAAAACTCGGTAAAAGTTTGCGAGGTTCTAATTTTCAATAAAGCTATATGCACTGCATTTCGGAACGGAGGGAGCATACGGCAGTTGCTAACACTCTCGTGGAAGATTTGTGTGTGGGAGGAGTGGATGTTCTATTAAATGACATGGCAAAACTGACACTGTCGGATGCCGATCTAACGGTTCTTACGGCGTTCGTCAGGAAAAGGCTTGTGGCGAACGTTTGTCGGATAATGATTTACGGACACATGCATTGCATTGATACGTGCCCCCCTCTCTCTCACGCACATGCACCCTCACGAGTCACGACTCTCCCGTGTCCTCTCGCAGACTCGCACGTCGCACCCATCCTCTATCTGTAGGTAGACGTCACGCACATATGTGCTCTTCACACCCTACCCTCAGAACTTCTAAAAAACAAAAGACGACACGCACATTTTATTTTAGCTCACACGTCACACACTTATACTATTACTCTTGCGGTGAACGTTCTTTGGGCATAGTATATATTGTACTCTCACGAAGAGAAGCGGTGCACGCACACACTAGTTCTCTCACACCCACTCGCGGGTACACGTAGGAGCGCATTTTTTTGAAGCCGGTACAACAAAATCACTCCACTATATATAAAAGAAGGAGCCTTAGCGCTTGCTTTACTAGGGTTCCTCTCATTCACTCTCTCATGCTCTCCAGATCTAAGCAAGACATAGGTGGCCACACACTCTCTCTCAGCTCACGGCTGGTGACAAATCCGGCCGGACAACCTCGACCGGGGCAGGGGGTGTAGGTGCATCGTTCACGCTGTCGGCGGTGGCGAGGGAGGAGACCAACGGCTGCCCGCGCGTCCTGATCGGCGGCCATGCCATTCTCTCCGAGAGAGCGCCGGCTCGGGAGGGCCTCCGACCCCTTCTTCCTCCCTGCGGTATTGTGGCCAAGATGCGGCCTCCCGACACCGTCTTTTCCACATGCCGACGGCCCTCAGGTATATATTCCTTCGAAACCTGCCTTGCTCTACTACCCCAGCTCTTCCCCCTTCGTGTGGATCCTTTTCTACTTCTGTCCGCTGTTACAAAGCCACCTAGACTTCTACTATTATTAGAAATAAAGCTAGTTCATACAGTGAACTCAAAGCGTTGGTTCAAACAGGGAAGAAAGTGGGAAAGTTGTAGCATGAATCTAGGACTTGGTTCTAAGAGGAAATGTGGGAAAGTAGTAATATGTGTCACTGTTTAAATAACCGTATTTCATATTTGCGCAAACAGGGATGTTTGTCTCCATATCGTTTCGGGATGTCTGTCTCCGTATCGTTTCTATCCGCGCAATTAAAAGCACACACCTCTGTTTTAGTACAACTACACAAAATGAGATGGCTATCCCTCGTTGCCGTCGTCTAACCTCCCATCTTCAAGGTATCCCTACATTGGTAGTAACTAAGGTAGAATGACCAACGCAATCTAAAAGAAGCTGATTCATACATTTTACTTCCTGATTGCAGTGCAGGGACGAGCGAAAACAACTGCATCCTAGTCCGGAATGCACTTTCTACGAGTTCATCCATGGACCGAGGACTAGCTGGCACGGCTGCCCGGTGGTTTTTTGGACAGGTGCGCGGACAAGAGGCATTGTGGTCTGCTTATTTCTGTAAATAGCGGTGCTTAAATTTAGTGGAATGCACAAGCATTTCAGCTGGTCAGTACACTGCATGGTTCAGTTTAGCATTCCAACTGAGACTACAATTATAATTGGTTATTCTGGAATGAGAGAACCTAACCCTGGATGGTGGCAACAAGAAAAAACCAGAGTGAACTCCAGGAAATTTAAGCCTGCCGGGAGGCCCTTTGCTCAGAGAAGCCTTGCTTGTTTTTTCCTGATTTGTAAACCTTCTCACAACTTTGTCTTTTGCTGTGAACTAGTATATATGTTTGTTATGTTCTATGAATCATTGAGATGTATAAAATTGCTTAACTTATGCTTTTCAAGATTTTTATGAAGACGAGTTTAATTGTGAGTGTTCCACATGAGCGCTGGACTAGCGTGTGAACGTTTGGAATTTATTACATTGTGGCCTCAATTAACTGCATGAACCACTATAACAAGATACATAGTAGTTGCTTATATGTCAGACAGCAGGTTGTTGATTGTTAGCTGGTCGATAGCCTAGTGTTGAAGCGAGCTGAGCCAATGTGCCGTGTTTTGCACAACTGCTTACAAGTGGGGTAGCACCAACAGTGTTTACAAGTACTTATGTATACGTCAGTGCACGGTTCTCGAACGAGTGCTCTATTTCATCAAAACACACACTGCTCGTATGATAAACCGTGACAACTTATGTCTTACCATGCCATATTCATGAAAAAACTACTGAGGACGCATCTATTTCGGCAACAATTACGATGATTCTTACATGATTCATGGGCACATAAAAGTAGCAGTAGTTCCCATAGACGGATTCAAACAGAGCACTAGCCCCAGAGGGGTCGATAACAGGCAACGTTCAGATAATTAGACACAATCCAAACTACTATTAAACACTAGCTGGGGCAACTATTTCATGCCTCGATCTAATTTGCGCTGGACACAAGACGGACCTTGCCATGAACATCATCGAGGACATCTCACAGCAGCTCAATCCTATGAACCTTCATGAAGACAACCTTGTGGCCTTGCCACTGATAAACTTGTTTGTGGAGGCATGCCATGTCATCTTCCTGCGTAAGCTTGACAAGAACAGTATGCCTCACAAACGAAGGAGTAGTTTTGAACTTCTTGTGCTTCAGTACACCCTGGACAACACGCCTGACAACAGTGAGGCTGGAATACAACTCTTCATTGGTATAACCGCAAATGGCTTCCAGGATCCAACAGCCTAAGAACTCTGTTTTCCCCGTGCGTATATTCAGGTCATCCGCCTCATAGCGAGTGACATGCACAACCACACAATCCTTGTCTACATCAGGGCTCTAATTGAAACAGAAACAAATTCTGAATTACTTTTTAGTATAAGAACCACAAGTTATTTAAACCACTATGTATAGCATGGCATCGAAGCTAATAAAATTTTGCATTATTAATCACCACATACTTCCTTTTCTAAAAAAATCACCACATACTTAGATGAAAAACCACAATCGAGATTGGAAAAGAAGGAAATCACCTT